>NW_019731616.1:185344-207152 GCF_002891405.2 Cryptotermes secundus
TGTGAGCCGAATGTCTTGAGAAAATGTGGGAACCTCGACGTCTCACAACCCTATGGGCCTCCACGGCCTGTTACAGGGAGAGCTTTATCTTACAGGTTTAGCTCATCCCACAGTATTCTGGATATAACATGCATTTAACAATAATAATAATCTATATTATTAATATTTTGCATGTCTCTTCTTTTCGTCGATCTTAAAAAATTCCGTGACCTGTAGTCCGCAAGCGAACTATACCGACCGAGGGACTGCCGCTTGTCGGCGAAGTTAGTGCCAACTTTAGCGGATAGAGGGTGTCGCGTGGTCAGCGCAACGGATCCCCACAGCCGTTAATCTCGGTTTTCTAGACCGGAGCCGCTATTTCCTTGAAATAACTCCTCAATTATCCTCATGAGTCTGTGTTGACCCCGTTCCAGACACACTACTTCTAAGTAAATCTAGCAGCGCCGTGAATCGAACCCGGACCTCTGTATCTGCTGCCAGGAACTCCGACCACTAGACCACAGAGGCGGTCTTTTGGTTTTCAAAAAATCTGAGGGGAGAAGATGTCTGTCTGGCTCCCCTTCCTGCTGAACCGCAAGTCAAATTCTATATGGCTGTGCGCAGTACTGACGATGTGCTGAATTTCAATTCGAGCTTCAAAATTTCGCATCGCCGCCGCTTTAAAGGGTAAGAATGAAAACCTATCACACACCACGCGGTGACATATCGTGCCGGAGTTTCGACCAATCAGTGTATACCATAATCTCCTTACAAATACAGGATTGGAGGGTTATAAAAGAGTTCTATCTGACATACAACGCCGTGTAGTCAGTTCAACGTCAAGTAACGTTTTGAAGGAACACGTCGCCTTCATATTCAGGGTCGAAGATTAAGCCAAGCAAGAAACCAGGGTTAGAGCAGGTGGTATTTAGAGCTTGGATTATTCTTCGACCCTGAAGACGAAGCCGACATGTTCCAACGAAACATCAGGTGACTATCAACGGACTACACCGCGTTATATCCCAGAAGACAGAACTATTTCTTACAAAATCGTTGAGTGATACTTGATGCTATGTTAACCAACAACTGCACGCGTGTAACTCTCCAAACCGAGCTGGTGTGACACCGTACACATTTTCTGACTTTACAATTATGTCACAAACGTACTTTAAAGAACAAAACTGTGGGCAGCAGACCACTTCCGGCAGAATATTCACAATCTGCGCACAGTATCTACTTCCTATAAAATCTTTACATGTTAAGGGTAAAGCTGTCCTTGTGCTTAATTACTTAAAAATTACGCCATAAAAGACATATGGTGGAGTGGAGGTACAGCATTAGATGGAGATGTTCTGTCACCTTTCGCCCCTGCCGCTTTAGTCCCAGGGAAAGAGCCCCCGTTACCCACTGGATAGGACCCCATAGCCCGCCTGGACATTATGGAGAAGATCGGGAATCAAACCCTGGCCGTCCAGCCGTGTATACCGACTCCTAACATTTATCTGTTATCGATTAAGACAAGAATTTGTTATAGCGCGGTTGTGTGCGAAGAGAAATCCGGCGGGCTGTTTGTTGACGCGATGGACCAGTTTTGCTGTACCACGACTCAGCCTCTTGGATGCGTATTGATCTGGACGTTGCGGCGCAGAGGCAGTGAGAGAAGCAAGGCTCGTGGCCATCAAATGAAACAGCAACTGTCAGTCCCGCTGGTTGTACCACGCATCTGACTAAGAGGCTGTTCAAGTCCCCTGTACTGCGGCCACTTCCGGCCTATTGTACCAGCCCCAGATGATAGGTGAGGGTGATTGTGGAACAATTGGTGGAATGAAGATTGGGCAGGGGAAACCGAAGTACTCGGAGAAAACCTGCCCCAGCGCCACTTTGTCCACCACAAATCCCACTTGACCAGACCCCCGGGATCGAACCCGAGACGCCGCGGTGGGAAGCCAGCGACTAACCGCTTGAGCTATGGCGCGGCCAATGTACTCAAGCTAGACAAAGGTACAGTAGTTCCTGTGCTTCATCAGCACCAAACCCTAGTGGAGTGGGGGGACAACTACACCTGACCTCGGCATTAGATTGAGGGGACTGGTCAGCTACACGCCCCCTGCAGCTTTATCCCCGACGAAAGAACACCCCGTACCCATTGGACAGGAAATTGGGTGGACCCCAGAGCCGATCTGGACGACATGGAGAAAATTCTTGATCCTACCGGGACTCTAACTCCGACCCCTTGGTCGTCCAGCCAGTAGCCAGTCGCCATACCGACTGAGCTATCCTGGCTCTTCTGCTTTCAAGTATGTGTACTTCCGACGACGTTTCGCTGCCGATAAAACAGACAATTTAACGTGTTTGTAAAAAGTACGTATATTCCTTCAGATGTGACCAGTTTATTGTGAGTAGACGTGTTTCGGCCTGTCTTGGCCGTCATCAGAGGTGTGATCAACAGTAACTGGAAATACTGTACATATTCGCAGTACCCAAGGATCCTACATCTTAAATCTTTTTACTTAATTAAAAGTTAATTACGTCGATAATCATTACTGGTGGTTTAATTAAGCACGTTCCAGTTGTGAGGAGCTGTGTTTGTACAAAGTAAAAAGGTAAAGCTATCCCTGTAACAGGCCGTGAAGGCCCATAGGGTTGTGAGACGTCGAGGCTCCCACATTTCTAGACAATCGGCTCAAAGATAGCGGTAAGGTTGTCAGCCGTACGCCCTGGCCGCGCTTTACTCCCCAGGAAGATTCCTGGTACTCATTTCTCTTAGAGGCTGAGTCACCGCCAGGGCCATAATGCGGCCGGAAGGATTGGGTCAATTGAAAAAAATTCAATGAAGTCATCGGGACTTGAACCCGCGACCTCCCGAGATGTGTTTGTACCTGCAAATATAATTTATTATTTTTCCCCCTATGGCGCTACAGCCCCAATTTGGGCCTTGGCCTACCTCCATGAAACTCTCCGTTTCACTTCGGTTTACTAGATCTTAAGACATTCGGTAGGGCTCCTTGGTCGGGTGATCAGCTCGTCGGAAAACCTCTATCTGTACACAAACACAGAAACACATACACACACATGCACATACACCAAACATTCATTCCCTGAGTGGGATTCGAACCCATGATCCCAGTGTATCGAGCGAAGACAGTGCATGCCTTAGACGTCTCTGCTGCCGTAACCGGCACATAAATTATTATATAATTATGAAGATATACAGGTAATTTGTGTACTGACGACAAACGAGTTACACCTGAAGCAATATCCGACAGTCGTTAAGAGTCAATGGGTTGATCTCACTCACAAACCCATCTTCCTTTTGTGGCTACTTCATGACTGTCAGCATCCAGACTAAATTGCGACGATGAACTGGGAAAGATCTGAAAGGAAACGGTCGTGACATAATTGAGCTATTATTCCGGAATTTTCCTGGAGGGACGGAGGAAAACCATGAAAAATCAGTCAAGATAGCTGTTGTTCTAACCCCGAGATTTCGATTGCAAATCTTGACAGTTGCCTTCAGACGAGCCCGTTCCTACAAGACATATGGAACACGAATCCAATTACCTTTGACCTTACAACTGAGCCCGGATAGCTCAATCGGTATAGCGACTGGCTACGGGCTGGACGATCGAGGGGTCGGAGTTCGAGTCCTTCTAGGGTCAAAAATTTTCTCTTCTTCATGTCGTTCAGACCGGCTCTGGGGTCCATCCAACCTCGTATCCAAAGTTTACCGGGGGCTATATCCCCGGGGATAAAGCTGGCGTGGCGTGAACCTGACCTCCAGGTAGTGTCGAGGTCAAGGAAATGTGGATCTATACATCCACTCCCCCATACGCCTTCATGGTGTAGTGCTTATTTAGTTAGTTAGACCTTAACAACTACAGACGGGAAATCTCCGAAGAATGCAGCTGTCACAAGCTCGGAATTCCTTTCCCTTACGAAGGCTTGGAGCAGACGCAACATTTGTAATTGCCAGAACCCATAATTGTATGAAATTAATGAGATGTCAACAGTCTTGCATGTTATTGGAAATCAATATGTGGGACGGACACACCACAGAAAAACCACCTGAACTGCACGTAAAGAGGGCAGAAACGTAATATGCAGTAAAATTTATCTCTAGCCGAACACATTTTTATGGCGAAATTTAAAACCTGACGAGGATATATGGTCCAAAACACGGCAGAATTATTACGTAGGTTCTAAACTGTTTTGACGATGCTGTATAACACTCAGGACTAATGAGTTTTCGGGCTTTATGTATCCTGGTATTCTAAAAAAAAACTAGGAAAAAACACGTTTGGGAAACTGGATCTGTTTCCGTCCACAGGTGAGGGGGAGACATCTACTCTGTTGGGTCCCTTAGAAAGAGCTAACCTCAATCACAGGGCCAGGTCCTCATGTGAGAGGGAGACACCTACTCTGCTGGGTCCCTTAGAAAGAGCTAACCTCAATCACAGGGCCAGGTCCTCATGTGAGAGGGAGACACCTACTCTGCTGGGTCCCTTAGGACCTCAACCACAGGGAAACCAATGCCAGCATAACTAGAGCTGTATAAATACCTGAGTGCAGGACATGTCGAAGGGAGCTATCCTGACGTTACTAAAATTCGAAGGAAAATTATGAGATGACACAAGAAACGATGGAACATTCTACGGAGGAATTTTGAGAAGTGTGTCGACAGCTCCCGTTATTCGCATGATGTAGTATAAAACCAATTTCAATAAGCTACTGACAGTCGGTTCCAATATAATTTAAAGGACTGGTTCGTGCAACATCCGGCCAAAAGCCAAATCTTGTACACGTTCAAAGAATATGTTCCGTGACGGCAGCACGCGCTGTAGATTCCATTTCAGCAACTTCAGGTTCGAATTTTTTGAGGCAGGTATCTGCCTCCTATAAAACTTCTGTTCTTTACACGTGACTAGTTCTTAGGGCAAGCCCCTCCATGTCTCGACCTCGTCTCCAATATTGATTGGAACATTAATCCGATTGGTAACTCAATACGTATGGCGACTAACTGGCTACACCATCATGGAATCGGGGTTCGACACAGAAACCTAGGCGGCTCTAGGAATCGAATCCTGATTGTCCACCCCACCCACATATTGTGCTACTCCGGATAAAAACCGAAATAAACCCTATTGAGGCATTACTTTCGAGTGGAGGTATAGCCCCAACATTCTTGAACCCGGCACTAGACGATGAGTGGTCAGTTTCACTCCCCCTTGCCACTTTATTCCTGGGGAAAGAACCTCCGGTATCTCTTGTACAGGAGCTTACGAACTGAGCTATGCCGGCTCATAATTTCATCTACCTATAAAGGTATATCTATCCCTGTAACAGGCCGTGGAGGCCCATAGGGGTGTGAGACGTCGAGGCTCCCACATTTTCTCTAGACAATCGGCTCACAGATGGCGGTGAGGTTGTCAGCCTTACGCGCCAGCCGCCCTTTACCCCCCAGGAAGATATCTGGTACTTATTTGTCAGACACTGGGTCGACTCCAGGGTCATAGTGCAGCTGGAAGAATTAGTTCAAATGAAAACTCGAATTAACTCATCGGGAATCGAACTCGCGACCTTCAGGCTTGTAGCATAGCGCCGTAACCAACTACGCTACCGATTGGCCCCCCAATTTCATCTACATAATATTTCAAAATTCACTTCCTACAGCAAAAACAACACACTGAATCTCTATTACAAAGAACAAGTGGCCAATGCAGCTATTCAGAAAATCATACAAGATTCCTAAATGCACTATGTAACCACAATTCACAAAGCTGGGATACCGTGCGATGCTCTCAATGTGAAGGGAAGACAGCGTCGAGTGGTAATATGACTGGTGAATGTGAGACTACAAAGGATTAGGAAGGAAACGGTCATTTGCCTGGAAATGCTGAGGAATATGAAGAAACCCTTGGGACAGCCGCTGTCCCAGCCGATATTCGAACCAGATACCTCCGGAACGTATGTCTACAGCGTTACTAATCGGCCAATCTGCTCGGTTACAGCACAACTTCTTTTTAATGTTAAAGGCGGTACAGAAGATTTCTATCTCCTTGGATATAACACCGAGCAGTTCACTGAAAGTCATCAGACATTTCGGAGACACATGTCGCCTCCTGCTTCAGGATCGAAGAATAAGCCGCGGGGGGGGAGAGCAGCGTGAAAGCAGATAGCAAACATAGGCACCGCTATGAGAACCTCAAATCCTACTTCAAGGAGGCGGTTCAATAAGTTACCACCCTGCACTAAAGGGCTAAGCTCGGGATACAACACTTGAATGCAAGTACGGATTGCAGTGAGTGCCGAGATGAACCAATTTGGACTGTCACCTAGGCAACGGTCTGGCTCTGCCCTACCCATCAGCCCGTCTGCTCCAGAGCTGCCTCGACACTCCCGATACGTGTCTACAAGACATCGCCTCTCAACAGCCTGCCAATCGTCTAAACAGAACGAGGCGTGTGGGGGAGGGGATGTATAGATCCACATTTTCCTGACTTCGGCACTAGTTGAAGGGGAATGATCAGTTTCACGCTGGACCCCTTTTACCCCCGGTACCCAACGGATATGAGGCTGCGTGGACCCAGAGCCGGTCCGGACGACGTGGAGAAGAGAAAATTCTTTACCCTTACCGGGACTCGAACTCCAACCCCTCAGTCGTCCAGCGACTACGGTTTCACAAACAGAAAAAGAGTGGAAAAATGAATTCCATTTTCGAATGCGAGGAGTTTCCAAATGCGTTCTTTGCTATCTTCACCCCTCACCGGCCTCGGGTTCTCCCCACGTGCACAAGTACACTACGCATTGAAGACGTATGGGGGAGTGAACGCATAGCTCCACCTCTCTTAAACTCAGCTCTAGATGAAGGTGAGTGGTTAGCTTTATGCCCCATCCTCTTTACCCCCGGTACCCATTGTATACGAGGCTGAATGGGTCCTAGGGCCGGTCTGGATGCCATGGAGAACAGCAAAAATCTCACTTCTGCCTGGAATCAAACCCCGATTCCTCGATCCACATTCCGTAGCCTAGTCATTATTATTATTATTATTATTATTATTAGTATTATTATTATTATTTTACTGCAACTGGGTGTTCACCCGGTGGAAGTAATCTCACACTGATAGAGACAAGGAAAGACTATACACAAAGGGAACAATACAAAACAAAATACATACAGTAAGCAAGGTACATACAGTGCAAATCCAAACACATAAAGTTATAAAAGGGCACGTGCTTGTGTTCGTTTCACTGCACTCGAACAAGGACACTTCGCACTACTTCACTTTTTTCCATTGAAACTCTACTGAGCTACCCGGACTTGGGCCCTTAGCTGGATAGCAACGTGCAACCTTCCCCTCTGCCGGGGTGAACACCAATAAACTTGGCAAAATCTCCATAACATGAATTTGATATTCGCTCAGTTTACAGGGTAAAAAAAAGGGGGTGAAGCTATCCCTGCAACAGACAGTGGAGGCCCTTAGGGTTGTGAGACGTCGAGGTTCCCACATTTTGTAGACAGTCAGCTCACAGATGGCGACAAGGTTGTCAGCCCTACAACCCGGCCGCCCTTTACGCCCAAGAATATTCCTGGTACTCATTTCTGTTAGAGGCTGAATGGACTCCAGGGTCATAGTGCGGCTGGAAGAATTAGGTCAACTGAAAAATCCAATGACACCGGAAATCGAACCTGCGACCTTCCAACTTCTAGCATAGTGCCTCAACCAACTACGCTACCGCACCGCGTAAACCTTTCTAATGTCGTGGTACGACATTCTAAATTCACCACGAAAGCTGGTAGGCTTAATTTTGCACAAAACTTCTTTAATTCTCATAGTGGGGGGTGGGGGGTGGAGTCCAGCTGGATCCACTCGACACGGCGGCCACTGAATGGCCTATAGTACCTGCCCCGGGCGATTATGATGTTGGAGCAATCGGTGGAATGAAGATTGGCAGGGAAAACTGAAGTACTCGGAGAAAACACGCCTCAGCGCCACTTTGTCCAACACAAATCCCACTTGACCAGACCCGGGATCGAACCCGGGCCACCGCGGTGGGATGCGAACCTCTAACCGCTTGAGCTATGGAGCGGCGGCACAGAACTTGTCAGATGGCTCTCTTATGGCGAGCCTAAGCCGAGAGTTAATGGGTCTACGAGTGCGCATGCGCCACGGCCATTTTAAAGAAGTGGGCCTCTATTATACCCTAAGTGTTAAAAATCGAATCTGATTAAGAAATGTGTATGCCCTCTAGTTTGTAGATCCGTCTTCGAGATAAACTGTCATGAAGGGAAACGCGGTAAGAGCTACAAGTCACGCAACGTCATAATGACGCAACTGAAGAACTAAAGAAGAGTAGCGGGGATTTCCCGGACCGTACCCTTCTCTCTCACCTTATACAGTACAGTCAGAGAGTCTGTCTAAATATCTCTGTACAGGATCCGTGAAGATTTACAAATGAACACAGAGCTCACTGAAATAAAAAATGTGGAATACAAAAAAGTACTTAAGAAAATCAGACAACTATACTGATGCAGTAGCAGCGAACCTATTAGACAACAGCGAAACTATATATTACACTGAAAAGATACGCCGTCCTAACTCTACCGGACAGACCTGAGTAAAACCAAAATACAAGAATTAAAATAATACCTTTTTTTATTGCTAGTGGGGTGGGACTAAGTCCCTTGTACTGCGGCCACTTCTGGCCTATTGTACCAGCCCCAGACGATAGGTGAGGGTGATTGTGGAGCAATTGGTGGAATGAAGATTGGTAGGGGAAACCGAAGTACTCGGAGAAAACCTGCCCCAGCGCCACTTTGTCCACCACAAATCCCACTTGACCAGATCCGGGATCGAACCCGGGCCGCCGCGGTGGGAAGCCAGCGACTAACCGCTCTAAGTAAAAAAAAAAAAGAGTATGGGTTACGCCACTGCGCATAANCAGAATATGTATAATAAATTTGTGAAAAAAAAAGTATCTCTCTTGAGTATACGTCACACCTGCAGCAGGAAATCTTATGCAAGAAAATTGCCGCGTGGCTCAAGTAGACCTGCGGTATGGCGGCTGTAAGTTGAAAATATAGTAACTTTCTAGTGATGATGTAATAATTTGCGTCACTACCTGGTGATGACGAAGCCTTAAAGATATTCCAAGTACAGTGCAACAGCATTTAAAAAAATATATATTTACAAGCGTAAGAAGTATAACCTGTCTTAGTCCGGGAACGGTTGTCTCCTCTGTACATAGCAAAACGTAGAGCTGCTAGACCTTTAAAACAGGATAACATTCAAATTAAAATTTGCATTTTATTCATGTAATTAAAAAAAAATAAATGTATATGAAAACTGCAAAGAAGCATTTGTGTGCGGATTACACCTGCCTGCGTTCTACATGATTTCGTTATGTCTGCAATTCGCAGACTGGTGTGCACCTGGCAAGATTTGCAAAAGTGAGGAGACCTGTTCTGTAAGCGTTGCAATTTCAAGAGGTGAACGTCCGTCTCACACTCACAGGTGGGACAGGCATAAGCCATAACTGAACTCATCAGAGCTTTGTAAAGCGTAAGTTGAATATTTGTATTCTTTTTCTCGTCAGGGAGGATGTTACATAAGGGCTACTACCGTAAGGGCTCAGCTGGAAAAAAAGATCTCTGGTCGTGAGTCTCAAGGAGCCTGACATCAAGATCAAATGATTGGAGGTAAACCGCCAGTCGTACAGTAACTCTGAACTCTACCCACCGCGGCGGGCCGGGTTCGATCCCAGGTCTGGTCAAGTGGGATTTGTGGTGGACAAAGTGGCGCTGGGGCAGGTTTTCTTCGAGTACTCCGGTTTTTCTTTCCAATCTTCATTCCACCAACTGCTCCACAATCACCCTCACCTATCATCTGGGGCTGGTACAATAGGCCAGAAGCGGCCGCAGTACAAGGGACTTAGTCCCACCCCACTAGCAATAAAAGAAACATTTTTATCTGCGGAAACATAATTGTCAGGCGCAGGGCCACCCGCCCACTCACGGACTCGTGAACTGACAGTTCTGAGAGATTTCTGTAAACTACTTTATACAGTAAATGGAAGTTCCTGAAACACGATATACGTATCTCAACTGTCAAAACGCAACAAGCTGCAAGGGAGTTCCATTCCATGATGCCTCCGCTTCGCATCCGGCAAAACAGTTTCTGCTAGTGTCCACTCGCTCTCCCAAGCAAACTCACTCACTCACTCACTCACTACTCCACACACCAGTGTCCCGCTCGAGAAGCAAAAGTTCCTCAGGTTGTCAAAATGTCTCCCGCCTTTTATCGTTAAAATCGTAGTCCTCTGGGTTGTAACACCGTACAGTTTTGAAGGCGAATACTGTTTCGAAGTAATATTATGCCTGCACTGTCAAGGTTGAAGGTGGAAACAGGATGTTTCTCCGAATCATTCATATCCATCTACAAAACTATACCGTGTCACAATCCAGAAGATCACAATCTTAAATTCCGCCATGAAATCCTCGAACATTTATTTATTTATCGTTTTCACAAGGTCCCAAACCTGAACCAGACGAGTCCAGTCCATGTCATTCCATCCATTTTAATATTATCCTTCAACTATATCTAAGTCTTCCTAATAGTCTTTTTCCTTCCGTTTGAATTCTTTTCTATTTTCTACCGTGCATGCTACATGCCCTGCTCATCTCATCCTCCTTTATTTGATCACTCTAATAATATCTCGTGAAGAGTACAAGTTATGAAGCTCTTCATTATGTAGTTTTCTCCAACCTCCTGTCACTTCATCCCTCTTACGTAGAAATATTATCCTCAGCACCCTGTTCTCAAACACCCTCCCTTAATGTGAGACGTTAAATTTAAGAACATTAGAGAACAAGAGGCAAAACTTCAGCGAGGGGGAAAGTGAACACGGGCTGTGGGTGTCTGAAAGAAGCATAGGACAATGGGAACTTCACGAAGTCTATAAACATAACCATCCCATTGTATCACTACGCGCCCTTTGTGCAAAGTGCAACAAAAGGATAGGTCCCGCTATCTGCATGTTTATACGAGTACCACTGCGAGCCAATAAAATTCGTCCCTCCTTTTTTTTTTATTGCTAGTGGGGTGGGACTAAGTCCCTTGTACTGCGGCCACTCCTGGCCTATTGTACCAGCCCCAGATGATAGGTGAGGGTGATTGTGGAGCAATTGGTGGAATGAAGATTGGCAGGGGAAACCGAAGTACTCCGAGGAAACCTGCCCCAGCGCCACTTTGTCCACAACAAATCCCACTTGACCAGAACCGAGATCGAACCCGGGCAGGTGCGGTGGGAAGCCAGCGACTAACCGCTTGAGCTATGGCGCGGCCCTTCGTACCTCCTTAATTTCGTACAAGGGAAACTTTTATCAAATCGGTCACACAACACTAGTGACACCAAAGAAGTACGGAAACTTCTGGAACCTCTGGGACGGGTCTCCACCCACTCCAGTCAAGTTCGCCTAATGCTTCCTTCTTCAGGGATCAAAGATCAAGAGACAAACTGAGTAGGGCAACTTTTGTGCTTGCCAGTTCCTTGTTTAGCATATTTCACTCCGAAGACAAGGGCAGTAAGTTAATCCGAAGGTACGTTAACTACCGGACTATACGGTTTCATATCCCAACAGACAGTATTCTTCAGAGTAGCCGCTGTCAGAACCTCAAATATAAATGTTACCTTTTGTCAGACGGTCTTCTCACCAAGCAATATTGTTTGTGGATAACAATATAGAAGGAACATACTTACGCATGAAGCTGAGCCCTTCTTGAGGAGAAGCCAACTCCGAAGCTACTCAAGAATTTCCCAGCATTTTATGTAACCCGAAGGTTCATTACCGTGTTCACAAGAGCTCTCCACTGGTCCCTATCCTCAACCAGATCAATCCAATCCATACCATCTCATCCTATCTCTCTAAGATCCATTTTCATATTGTCCACCCACCTACGCCTTGGTCTTCCCAGTGGCCTCCTTCTTTCTGGCTTTCCCACCAATATCCTATATGCATTCCTATTCTCCCCCATTTGTGCTACATGCCCTGCCCATCTCATCCTCCTTGACTTGATCATTCTAGTTACACTTGACGAAGGGTACAAGTTATGAAGCTCCTCATTATGCAGTTTTCTCCAACCTCCTGTCACTTCTTCTCTCTTCGGTCCAAATATTCTCATTAACACCCTCTTCTCAAACACCCTCAGTCTATGTTCCTCCCTTAATGTCGGAGACCAAATTTCACACCCATACAGACCCACAAGCAAAACAGAAGGGATATACTGATTATTTCTTCAGGGTCGAAGTGCTTGAGAGAAGTCAAAGTCATATTGCAATTGACGGTCAATCAGTCGAGCCCCTTCTGGGGCTCATGACCAGATATTTCTTCTTGTTTGTAAGTTACTGTCGTGTCCATGTCGGGCGCCCTCTCTGACGAGAGGACGGTGTCCTGGGTTAAGTGTGATAACTTGCCTATAAAACCGATCGCATCCTCACTTCTCTGTCTGGTCCGCGGCCGGAAGTAGATACCCACAGGAAGTTACTTTTATGTACATATTAGACGAAACAAATGCAACAGAATTAGAGTGAAAGAAAGAGACTACCGGAGATACAATGGGTGGGGGGGGGGATGATAGTGCGGCTTCAGCAAGGCAAGGCAAGCAAGCAGCTGGACGGCAGGTTTACCGAGGCTGACTTTCTCTGGATGCACAACTATTGATCGGCAAGCTGCGACCAGCTTTCCTTACCCTCCACGTGCAACTGAGCAGACAAGCGACTCGCCTGCCCAAGAAACATGTCAGAAACTCCTCAGAACACACAGGAATAGCCTCCTTGGACGTGCAGACAAAATTATCCCTGCAAGTTTAATTAATTAAGCACCATACGATGAACACTTACGGAGGTATAGCTGCATATGTTCTTAATATCGGTACTAGACCGCCTCTGTGGTCTTGTGGGCAGAGTTCCTGGCTACAGATCAAGAGATCCCGGCTTCGATTCCCGGCGTTACCAGATTTTATGAGAAGTAATGGGTCTGGAACGGAGTCCACTCAGCCTCGTGTGGAAAACTGAGGAGCTATTTCAAGGAAATAGCCGCTCCGGTCTAGAAAACTAAGACTAACGGCCGTGGGGATGCGTTGCGCTGACCACGCGACACCCTCTATCCGCAAAAGTTGACACTAACTTCACCGACAAGCGGCGGTCGCTCGGTCGATATAGTTCGCTTGCTGACTACAGGCCACGGAGTATATTTCTTTATTGTTTTTGTATTAGTTGGAGGAGGTGATGGCCGGTTTCACACTCTGGCCGAATTCCCTCCGGTGAAAGAGTCTCCGGTACCCACTGAACAAAACGCTGGGCGGGTTACAAAGGCGGTCATGACACTGCGGGGAACTGAATCCGGATTCGTCGGCCGTCCAGCCCGTAGCCGTAACTATACTGACTGAGCTATACCGGCTTCCGCTTTCTTCGATGCATGGTAAGTTATATCCAATCAAAGTGTCTAGACCGCGGGTCCCGAGGTCCGGTCTAAGACTCAAACATCGAGAACGTGCGTTCGAATCCCATTCGGGGCATGGATGTACATATGTGTGTGCGTTTACCGCTGCTTGTTTTTTCTTGCGTAGGTAGAGACCTTGAGACAGCAAGTGACAAGAGTTATCGCTTGAGCCAACCTGTTTTGTGTCATAACCCACAAGGCCACAACATAAATTTCCATCGCCGTGAAAACCTCAATCCACATAACCTTATCAAACCTGTGCATGTTTCGAGGATTTGTCATGAATGGCGGTAGTGTTGCTCCAACTCATAAGTTCGCACAGTCAGAACGCCAGTATTAATGGCGTAAATCAAAACATACGAGGACGGTGGAATGACTTTCACACCAAAATTCATGAAAACCTATCAGCTGGCTCAAATTATTAGCAGTGAAACTGTGATACAATAAGGCTAGCTTTTCTCGGTGAGTTGTGTCTTGTGCGATATGACGCCGTACAGTCCGGCGAAAGTCAAACCTGATCGGCGTCATATCCCATAGTCACCGCTCTGAGAACCTGAACTCAAATCTACATTTCGTCGTTTCTCTTGCACTCACAGGCAACGTGGTTCTCATCAGTGTCTGACGGATGGCGCTAATAGTCAAAGGACCTCTACGCATCATTCAGCAACACGTGCACACTGGTTCGTATATTCCTATAATTTTACTTGCACTAAAACTGATCGTCTGTGGTCTAGTGGTCAGAGTTCCTGGCTACAGATCCAGAGGTCCTGAGTACGATTCCCGGCGCTACCAGATTTCCTAAGAAGTAGTGGTTCTCGAACTGGGTTCACTCAGCCTCGTGAGGATAACTGAGGAGCTACTTGAACGGAAAAGTAGCGGCTCCGGTCTAAAAAACAGAAATTAACGGCCGAGGGGATGTTGCGCTGACAACGTGACACCCTCTATCCGCTAAAGTTGGCACTAACTTCGCCTACAAGAGGCGGTTGCTCGGTCGGTATAGTTCGCTTGCGGACTAAAGCCAAAAAGTTCACTTGCCCTAACAGAGTAAGAGCGCGCATCGGGGGAAAAGGTGTTTGAAATGAGGCAGTATGTAACATGGCTGACTTCATAATCAAGAATTTTGTTATAATTGAACTGTAGTGTATCTGTAAACAGTAAGAGTGGGCTAAATCGAAAATAAAACGCGGTGTGTATTGGAAAGTTGATGGAAGAGATTGTCCTGCTAAGATGAGTTCCTTCCCAAGTTGATCCAACAGAAGTAAGATAAGTCGCCGGCCACGAAGAGGAGTAAACTTCCAGAATCAAATTAATAGACTTTTCGCGTATCTCTCTTCCTCTTGTTGACCATAACGCTCTCCGAGGGAGCGCCATCACAGAGCGCAGTACATCCTTACTTCAGTAAAAAGTTACTAAACTCTATTTTCAACAAATAATAGAGTCCAATTTTTTATTTTTTTAAGGATTGCATCTTGTTGCGTATTTACAAAGAAAATATACAATTTTTACCGTCAACGCAACAATACTTTATACAATGAACATATACAATTTTTACCGTCAACGCAACAATACTTTATACAATGAACATATACAATTTTTACCGTCAAAGCAACAATACTTTATACAATGAACATATACAATTTTTACCGTCAACGCAACAATACTTTATATAATGAACATATAATTTTTACCGTCAACGCAACAATACTTTATACAATGAACATATACAATTTTTACCGTCAACGCAACAATACTTTATACAATGAACATATACAATTTTTACTGTCAAAGCAACAATACTTGAACATAAACTAATTTGTACGAAACATTTAGAAAAATTGGAATGTTAGCGCTTCAGTTCGGAAAGAGTGAAAAATTTGCAGCACCCGAAGATGACCCATTTGAGGTCGAAACATGTATTGCGTGCTATATAAATAAATAAATAACGTACTATTATATATGTTCGACGGAACCGAATTCGCCACATCAGAGACATCGTTGAACACACAGAACTTTCCGTCTGCAAGGTGTGACGCACCCCTCAAGGGTGTTTTACACAAAGTTTAGTATCATTTATCTTCTAGTAGCAAAGAGCAGTCCTTGAACAGCCGTTTCTTCCAGCTTCAGTCAACATTTTAAGAGTGTTAAATCAACACAAGTTAGCACTCTATTCTGCCGTGAATACAGGCGCTGCTGCCTACTGAAATTTTGTACTTCTCGGGCAAGAGATCTGCTTTAAGCTGTCAAGCAAACACAGCTTCAGAGACCTATGCTTGAAACCTGAGGCCCTACTCAGGATCCCTGTAACATTCATTCGCCGGTCACAGTGGCCGCGCGGTCCGAGGCACGAACTGTCTTCACTAGCTCGAACGCTGGGGTCGTCGGTTCGAATCCCACTGAAGGCACGGATGTCAGTGTGTGCGTTTATTCTGTGTTGGTGTTGTTCTGTGTGTACGTAGAAGCCTTGCGATGGGCTGATCCCCCGTCCAAGGAGCCCTACCAACTGTGTATAGGATCAAGACACTGAAAACGCGGCCAAGGCCAAACAAAGGGCTGTAGAGCCATAATAATAATAACAATAATAATAATAATTCAATTCATGTTTATTTATTTACGTGCAAACTTAACAGCACATAGGCCAATTACAAAGCTAGCACGAATAGAGAAATACACAAAAATAATTAAAAAACAAAATATAAAAATGAGCCTTCTAATAATAATAGTAATAATAATAATCATTCTATTACTAAAGGCAAAAAGTAAAGTTGTCCCTGTGCTTAACTAATTAAGCACTAGGCCATGAAGAGGAAGGAGGAGATGAGGTATAGCTCCACCATTCTTGACCTCGGTACTAGTTGGAGGTGAGTGGTCAGCTTCACGCCCAGGCCTCTTTACCCCGGGCAAAGATCCCCCAGAACCCACTGGATAGGAGGTTGTGTGGTTCCTAATACATGTCTGGACGTCATGGAGAAAATAAATATTTCTTGCTGATGCCAGGAATCGAACCTTGGCCGTCCATCCCGTAGCCCGTCGCTATACCGACTTAACTATTGGTGGCGGATAAAGGAAAATGCCGTAACTCTTTTGCTGTTCGTAGATTTCCTGTCTTGTTGACATTAAGTCAATGGAGAGAAAAAAATGTACCTCAGTTTCACGCGTTTTCGCGTTACGCTAGTGTAAATTTCGTACAGGATTCAATACTAAAACCCAGAAAAGTCTAGTCCTTCTAGCTGCCTTCATCCCTACTAGAATATTGATGTGCCATTTAAATTCATGTCGAGAGCCCGTGGAGTCTCAGTGACTAGAGGCCGGGAGACGAGATCTGATCTGCGTTTCCAGAGGGTCTGGTCATTGATCGCAGCGCCCTCCCTCCGTGTGTGTGTAGGCAGTAGTGATGTCTTTAGCCGGACTTTTCCCCTTCCGTGCCGCCCACAAAACAACTCACACTACCCTCTTTCTCTGCTCTTTCCTCTGTTTATTCTGGGCTATTCACTCTTTACTTATACGGAGTATCACGCAAGGATACGTCCATCAAACTACAACATGACGTGGCACCTACCTTTTGGCCTACCAACCGTAAAAGGTTAAATTTCCCTCACACCCACTTCATACAAATTACAATGAAGTAAGAATCAATATCTTGCAAAGTGATGGAGTCAATACCTGACGTAACTCACATCCTATACTGGGCACGCGGTAGCGTAGTTGGTTGAGGCAGTATGCTACAAGCCGGGAGGTCGCTGGTTGTCAGGAGGATAGAGGTAAAGCTATCCCTGTAACAGGCCGTGGAAGCCCATAGGGTTTTGTGGGTGAATACAAAGGTTTTGGAGGAACGTCCTGCCTCCATCTTCAGGGTTCAAATGCTGATTCAAGAAGACGCTTGGTTATATGGACAAGTTACAAGACGGGCGGTGGCAGGACCTAAGGACGATAAAGCAATGTCCCCCTAATAAAGTTCGTTCTTTTGTCAATTTCTTCCCAAGGACTTGGAGAGGGTTCCTTCTTTTTTACACCCTCTCACTGTGTCCCACTACCACCTTCTCTGTAACCCTCGCGTTCCATAAAAGCTCATCTCTCTGATTAGCTATAAACTGCTAAGAAAGATGATGGAAATAGTCGCTAAGCAGGTCATAAAATTCTTCGCCTCTTACGGAACTCCACGGTTCATTAAGCGCGTTTATAAGAGCCCATCTCCACTGCCTATCCTATTCCAGATTAATCCAGTCCACACATTTATACCAGACTTAAGATACATTTCAACACTGTCACGTAGTATGGAGTGTGGCTATAGACGGGGGCTTCGGTAATTGCATTTATTGGCCACTTACAGGTCGTAACTACAAATAACTATACCATTATCCCTGATTTCCACACTTTAAAGTTCACTAGAGCACAGTCTAGTAGTGTTCTCACTCTGTTACTAGACGTTTCCTCGTAACGGTTTCTAACAGTGGCTATTCCTCTGTTTCCGTGCTCAAGTCCTCTCTGAACGGCGGCTCCCTTCGAATTCAACTAGCCTCCGGCACAGAACTAATTTGCTTGTTCCAACTATCTTCCTTATAAACCTTTGGCACGAACCGAGTAGAAAACACCGTTTATAACAATACTTCTATTGTTGCGGGTATCCATTGCAGCGGAAACGACGCTAAAATATCATCCTCCCATTTAAGTTCAGATCACCTTCTTTTCACGTTATACGATTGCAATTCTGTATGAATTTCTCATCTCGCCCATGCGTGCTACATATCCCGGCAATCTTATTCCCCGCTCATTATACTGACAACCCTAATAACAGGCCCATTCCGCTTCTTATTTTCTCCGTCTTACGTTATCCACAGTACCTGCCTCAATCGTAATTATATCATTTTTCTTTCCCTTGGTACTGCAGCCCCAGTGGGCCTAGGCCTACCTCCATGAACTTCTCCGTTCATTTCGGTTTTTCTAGATATTACACATTCGGTAGGACTCCTTGGGCGGGTGATCGGCTCGTCGCAAGGCCTCTATCTGTACACAAACACAGAAAATCGCACACACACAAACTAAACATCCATGTCCTGAGTGGGATTCGAACCCACGATCCCGGTTTCCAAGCGAGCGAAGACAGTACATGCCTTAGACCGCTCGGCTACCGTGACCGGCAATTATAACATTATTACCCCATTATGATAGACCAAGTTTCACACCAATACAAAAAAATATAAAATTATGGTCCTGTATATTGTACGTATTTTTTAGAACTTCGTTTCAGACAAGGTCGGTATAGCCACTAGGCTACGGGCTATACAACTGGGGGAGTCTGGGTTCGCTTTCCGACAGCCCCCCAAACGGGCCCCTTTTACGGAGGGGATAAAGCTGCCGAGCCGTGAGGCTGACCATTCCCTTTCATCTAATGCCGGGGAGTAAGAATGCACGGAGCCGTATCTCAACGCCCTCACATATTTTTCCGTAGAGTAAGCCTTAATTACTTTAACGTTTCTTCGCAGGTAACTGAAAGATAAAAGATTCTAAATGTAATGGCATTCAAATTAGTATTTTGGAGCCGGTACAGCGACTGGGCTATGTACTGGACGAGAGAGTCCTGAGATAAGCAAGATTTTACCCTTCTCTACGTCGTCCAGACCGGTTCTGGGGTTCCCCTAGCCTCCTATCCAATGAGTACTGGCGGGCTATTTCCCCGGGAGTTAAGCGGCCGAGGCGTGAAGCTAACCACTCACCTCCGACTAGCGCCGAGGTCAAGGAAACGTAGATATATACATCCACTGTCCCGTACGCCTTCACGGCGTAATGCTTAATTAGTTAAGCACAAGGACAACTTCGAGTTCTTGCTCTAGAAGTAAGCGCGGTTCAGCTGCTATTGTTGTTAAAGACGCTGATGTATTTAGACATGAAACCGTTCCTCATAGTCATATTTTATAATAGTAATTGCGTCAATACTGTGTGTGTACGGTGTATATACACACTGGCGGTACAACACTGTGTCGGTGTTGGCCTTCTCCATGGTTTCGTAGCAGTAAATTCTTCCGGGATGGGGATCGTTAGTCCCTCGCCCAAACCCCCAACATGAAGGACCAGGGACTACACTTTGGCCCCTACCATTTAACCTGTCTGGCGTGGGTGGCACTACCAGGTGCTTACGCTCCCGCTAGCATAGTTCTCCAGGTCACTGGGTCACGCAAACTTTCTCTCTATGACAAGGCATATACGCGTATATAGACATATATTTCTAGCCGCGTAATGGTTGGTAAGACTGAAATTTTATTATTGTCCGGATGGTACAAGTTGCCTTGTTTTGTCTACTGTTTGTTATGTTCCCTTCTTTGGCTCGTGATTACTTTATAATTGGTCTCTGTACTATTGCGCAAGCAGGTAAATAAGTGAACTGAACAACTGAATTGTTATGTTCTTAACATCTAATACAAGACCGCGCCATAGCTCAAGCGGTTAGTCGCTGGCTTCCCACCGCGGCGCCCCGGGTTCGATCCCGGGTCTGGTCAAGTGGGACTTGTGGTGGACAAAGTGGCGCTGGGGCAGGTTTTCTCCGAGCACTTCGGTTTCCCCTGCCAATATTCATTCCACCAATTGCTCCACAATCACCCTCACCTATCATCTGGGGCTGGTACAATAGGCCAGAAGTGGCCGCAGTACAAGGGACTTAGTCCCACCCCACTAGCAATAAAAAAACACATCGATTACAGGATATGGTGTCCATGAGCCAGGATCGAACTTTTCTTTAAGGATCATCACGTAACGAGTCCCCGGAAAACATATTACAACCTTACCGCCATCTTTGAGCCGATTGTCTAGATAATGTGGGACCCTCAACGTCTCACAACCCTATGGGCCTTCACGGCCTGGTACAGAGATAGCTTTACTTTACTTTACTTTACTTTACTTTACTTTACTTTATTATTTACGGTATACACAGCCTACATTCCAAGTTAACCCTTAAAGCCTAGTGGTTACTATATGTACCATATGCTTTAACACACTAAAAATCTGCATTCTGCCCACACAGTGTATTTATGTGTTCCGTGTGGTTCTCACGATAAACAGCGATTATTTCCCTATACAGCATTAACCGGTTGGGCGTTGCTACGGAGACGGAGTGTGTTTCCTGTGAGGTACGGGCTTCAAGAAACTAAAACTCTGCATTCTGCCCAAACAGTGTATTTATGTGTTCTGTATGGTTCTCACAATACACAGCGATTATTTCCCTAAACAGCATTAACCGGTTGGGCGTTGCTACGGAGACGGAGTGTGTTTCCTGTGAGGTACGGACTTCAAGATACTAAAACTCTGCATTCTACCCAAACACTGTATTTATGTGTTCTGTATGGTTCTCACAATAAACAGCGATTACTTCCCTAAACAGCATTAACCGGTAACAAACGCGATGCGTTTCCTGTGAGGTACGGACTGAATTTATATATATTATTTAGAAGCAATTCAGTCTTTAAAGGGTTAGGTGGGTCCCCTGTCACCACGGCATGGCGCATCCTCGGGTTGCGGATGGAGGAGACGGCCTCCAGATATGGAGAGAAACTGCGAATATACTGAACAGGCAGTCGCGAGCAGCTGACAAGTCTTCCAACTCGGGAGTTGGGCGTGAGGCTATCAACTCCCCACAGTAAAAATAACTTTGTTACGAAGTGTTACAAAGAGCCTCGAGGAGCTCCATAACTTGTACTCTTCGCCTAATACAGTCTGAAGGATCAAGTCAAGGAGAATAAGCTGGAGAGGGCATGTAGCACGCATGGGGACGAGTAATGCATATAGGATATTGATTGGAAAGCCAGAAGGAAAAAGTACACTAGGAATACCTAGACGTAGGTGGAACGACAATATTAAAAGGGAGCTTGGATAGGATGAGGTGGTAGAAACTGAAATCATCTGACTCACACAAGGACCAAAGACGGGCCTTTGTGCACACGGTAATGAACCTTCTGGTTCCATAAAATGTTGCAACAGTTTTTAGTAGCTGCACAACTGGCGGCTTCACAAGAAGGGCCCAGTTCCA
Organism: Cryptotermes secundus; assembly: GCF_002891405.2. NCBI lineage: Eukaryota > Metazoa > Arthropoda > Insecta > Blattodea > Kalotermitidae > Cryptotermes > Cryptotermes secundus. The sequence goes on from NW_019731616.1 coordinate 206,836, forward strand.
TGAAGTTCGATAATTACTGTATATTTCAGTTTATGTTTGTTTTCGACCTCTTATTTCAACCTGAAACTTCCAGATCGCCGACAATGCACAATCCTCAATTTTGGATTCAGAAGGATCCAGTTTTACATCAGAGCCCTTTCATGGATTTCGCAGGATCGCTTTCCAACATCCTTAAGCTGTGAAGAAAGCAGTCTTCTGGGATTTGGCACCGTGTATATGTGGTGTTAACTGACGTTTCGGAGGAACGTATCGCCTCCATCTTCAGGGTAGAAGGAAAAGTATAAGAAATCCGCAAGGGAAGAGACCGTGAGAACCGG
>NW_019731616.1:207191-265291 GCF_002891405.2 Cryptotermes secundus
GGGGGGGGTCTGGGAATGCTAATTAAGATTTTCTAGCCGTAAACGTCATGGAAGCGGGGAACTCTGGTGGCAATGATTATACACAATAACATATGCAGAGCTGCAAATATGTTACACGGCCAAAAGGAGTCGACCTTGGACCCAACTACCGTTCCGTAACACGCGCTAGTTTTTGTTATAACATCTCCAGTGCGCATGCATGGTTAGTAATGCTCAGGAATTCCTCCAGGGTGAGCATGAATGGGAAAATGTAGCTCACGACCAGGGAAATGGAAACAAGGCAAACCAACTTATCCTCGCTGACAAAATACCGCTTCTTGACAGTGAAACTCACGGTATGCCAGGTTATAATGGCCATGCAGTACGCAGAGAACCAGATGTTTCGGATGAACATACCGCCTCCATCATCTGGGTCGAAAATTCGAGCAAGAAACCAGCAAAGCAGGCGCTTCATCTCCTTCCTCATGGCACAGTCCGTATAGCGACTGGCTACGGGCTGCACGACCGAGGGGTCGTAATTCGAGTCCCGGTATGGTCAATAATTCTCTTCTCCACGTCGTCCAAACCGGCTCTGGGGCCCACTCAGCTTCATATACAATGAGTACCGGAGGTAAAGCGGCCGAAGCGTGAAGCTGGCCACTCCAACTAGTGCCGAGATCAAGAAAATGTGGATCTACACATCCACTCCCCCATACGCCTTCATGGCATAGTGCTTAATTAGTTTAACACAGGGACGACTTTACCTTTCCCTTACTCCATATTCTTTTCCTTAGCTTATTTGCCATCACTTTCTCAAGTACACATGTTATACGCAGGAATGGCTCAGTCGGTATAGCGACGGGCTGGACGGCCGGGTTCGATTCCGGCAGCAACAAGAAACTGTTCTCTTCTCGATAACATCCACATCGGCTCTGGGACGCACCCAAACTCCTACTGAATGTGTACCGGATGCTCTTCCCCGGGGAGTGAAGCTGACCACTCACCTCCGACTACTGCAGAGGTCAAGAATGCTTCCCCCGTACGTCTTCACTGCAGAAACTGTCTCTTCATCTCTCACCCAAGGATGCAGCCGAGAAAAAGCGGTCCAGGACAACACCCCCGTGCTTCGAGTACCGGGGCGTCGCCCTGGCCTATTCTTAAAGAAACACTATACATATTTAACATCCGACCGCTCCGTTTGAGGCAGGAGTGCCAGATTCTTCACGTAGGTGTGTTTGGTGAGCTGTTCGTTGTAAACTCCACGTTCAAACGTGTGAAGCTAACGCCTCACGCTCACTTCACATGCAACTGGGTGACACACCACTCCGGGCACTTCTATTGTAGGACTACACCCCTCGTTATACTGTGAAGGCAAATATAAATTTGTTCCTGTAATTAATTAAGCACCATGCCAAGAAGACGTATGGGGGGCGGGTGGAGTGCTGGTATAGCGCCACGCATTCTTCACCTAGGCACTAGACGGAGGTGAGTGATCGGCTTCTCCCTCCGGCCGTTTTAACTCCGGAACCTATTGGATATGAGGCAGAGTGGGGGCCAGAGACGGTCTGGACCCTGTGAAGAAAAAATCTCTTGCCTCTTTCAGTAAATTAAACTCCCTTTCCTTCCCCATCCAGGCTGCAGCCTTGTCACTGCAGTGACTGAGCTATCTCTTCAAAATAAATGCCGTTCGATTTATTTATTTATTTCGTTGTCGTGCTTTTAGTAGCTCAGAGTTTCTCACGTAGCCGGACTTCGTATTTCTGACACCGTTAAGTCTTCCAATTCGTCACCCCGTAGCGTGAATTTCCAACGATTTGTCGAGTCAGTTCTGTGTCTTCTTGTTGGAAATCAGTCAATCGAATACATGAATTATTTAGAAGCAATATAAAGTGTTTAGAACTGTCTTCAACACACGCTTGATGATATGTTCGTGGGCTATTGGCCTTTTAACGCATAATTATCGATATATCGAAACAAAATATTTGTTTCCGGCTACGTACATCCCATTAATGACGAGATTTCTGAATCAAGAAGTTTACTTATTTTCTTGAAATGCTTAACTAAATTCAGTGGCCCATTTTTGTGTATAATTTGTATTATCACAGACTGATACAAAGTTAAATTTATTAGACACAACCTCAAAATTTCGCATAACCATGTTCTGAATTACCACTGCATACTGAATCTGTAAGTTTGTGCCCATACATTTCAAATGCCAAGCTCAGAAAGTCAGTTAATATTATCCAAGAACTGAACAGACCCTCTAGGTTAGGTACAAATTTATAAATAAAGTAAAAGTTATCCCTCCGCTTAATTAATTACACACCACGTCATAAAGGCGTGTGGGGGAGTAGGGGTACAGCTCCACCATTCCTGACGTCTGCACCAGATGGAGGTGAGTGTTCAGCATTACGTCCTTGACGTTCTATCCCGGGGAAAAGAAACCCTCGGTACCCACTAGATGAGGCTGAGTGGGCCCCAGAGCCGGTCTGGATGCTGTGGAAATGATCGAACTCCGTCCGTGGAAGCAAGTCTCCCTTCAGCTGTTACGCTTCCCGCTCCAGCGTAACTCCATACATTCTCCTCCAGTTCTTTAGCCCTGGGCGACCTGGCATAGGTCACAGGAGTACAAGGGCGGGGAGGCAATGAAAAGTCTTGACCACCTTCTACAAGATTTCCTGCAGCGACCTTAGGAGAGACAACTTACATTCTGTGGCACTGCGGCCGTAATTCTAGAAGTCTCGGCGACTGAGTAGGCAGTTAATAATGCCTGCATTATGAATTATATAATATACACCATGACTTTTAGTCCGCAAGCGAACTATACCGACCCAGCGACCGCCGCTTGTCGGCGAAGTTAGTGCCAACTTCTGCGGATAGAGGGTGTCACGTGGTCAGCGCAATGAATCCCCACGGCCGTTAATTTCGGTTTTCTAGACCGGTTATGAATCATCAATCACTAAAAGGGTAGAGTTGTTCCTGTGCTTAACTAATTAATCACTAGGCCATGAAGGTGTATGGGGAAGTGGATGTATAGATCCACGTATCCTTGACCCTCGGAATTTGTTTGAGGTGAGTGGTCAGCTTCACGTCCAGGTATCTTTACTCCTTGGGAAAGAGCTGGAGGCTGGGTGAACCCCAGAATCGGTCTGGACGGTGCGGAAAAGAGAAAAATTCTTGTCCATCGGCCGTCTAACCCGTAGCTCGTTGTTATCCTTGCTCTCATTCAGCACAAAAACAAACTCCGTGATTTTAGTCCGCAAGCGAATTATACCGACCGAGCGACCGCCGCTTGTCGGCGAAGTTTAATGCCAACTTTTGCGGATAGAGGGATGTCGCGTGGTCAGCGCAACGAATCCCCACGGCCGTCAATTTCGGTTTGCTAGACCGGAGCCGCTATTTCCTTGAAACAGCTCCTCAATTATCATCACGAGGCTGAGTGGACCCCGTTCCAGACCCACTACTTCTCGGAAAAAAATCTGATAGAGCCGGGAATCGAACCCTGACCCCTGGATCTGTAGCCAGGAACGCTGACCTCTAGACCACAGGGACAGAAAAATATGGAATGTATGTACCAGGCTGCATAACGCCATGTCCCATTCTTCACAGTCAGAGCCTCAAATCACGAACAGTGGGTTATGTTTAGGAAACTAATCACTGTTTATTCTGGGAACAAAGGGAAACCACTGTCACTAGAATGGCTGAAGGTTACAGTAGGTGGGAAACTGAACTTGTACAAGGTGACTACAAAAATACTAACACAGTGTCCATATCGCGGAAACTGGTCTACCTTCCTCCACTATGCAACCAGTATAGCGTCAGGCTACTGGGCTGGACGACCGGGGTTCGATTCGCAGCACGGTCAGCAGATTATTCTGTGCTCCATAGTGTCCAGACCGGCCCTGGGGCCCACCCAGCCTCCTATTCAATGCGTACTGGGGGCTCTTCCCCCGGAGGTAAATACGCCGCGGCGTGAAGCTGACAACTCACCTCAAGAATACTGGAGCTATACCTCCATTCCCCTTATGTCTTCGTGGCATGGTGCATAATTAAGCACAGGGACAACTTTATACGGAGCAATACATCTCACATGGTTCCTAGGGGTTGTGTTCTTTATAACGGAAAGTTTCATATAAGAGTCAGCCTTTTGATCAAGACTCATACGTGGGGCCATGATTCACAAACACTGTATTCGCGTTTAAATCCGATCTCTCTTGCCATTTCTGCTTAACGTACGTTGAATAAGTTCGGACAAGGTCTGCCACATGAGAAGGGCCAGCTGTTTCCTCCGGCGGCCACGCGTTTAACCTGCATATCGCGACTCATCAGTGGGTGCCGGTGCGAAGTTCGAACTCCTTGGCAGCTGTCAGATGATGTAACCTGACAGGACTGGCTGCAACGTACACGAGACCTCTTCCATACCGTGCTGAGTGCCATTGCGGCCAGAGCAGTGCTGCTAACGAAACCGGCACTCCTGTGCCGTGGCACTGCATATGTTTGCCATCTGGCGCTCTCAAAAAGCTCCACCTTACTCCCTATCTACTCGTGTGTAAGATACTACATATATGAATTCAGTATGGCGATAAAGCATGGTCCTTTTAGGTGAACATATGCCCAAAGTTATCAGAAGCAGAGGCTCTCTTATGCACCGGAAACGTGCAGACTTTCATGATCAGCTACTTCCGGTTCCATCTACGGATGCGTCACAACCTGTAGCATGTCTAGCGCCGTCAAACCGAAAACTAAAGTTCCCTATTTTTACATTCTAAAGGTAAAAGGTAAAGCTGTCCCTGTACTAGGCTGTGGAGGCCCATAGGGTTGTGAGACGTCGAGGCTACATTTTCTCTAGACAATCGGTTCACAGATGGCGGTGAGGTCAGTCTTACGTGCCGACCGCCCTTTACCCTCAGGAAGATTCCTGGTACTCATTTCTGTTAGGGGTTGAGTCGACCCCAGGGACACTGCGGCTGGAAAGATTAGTTCAACTGAAAACTCGAATGACCTCATGGGGAATCAAACCCGCGATCTTCCGGCTTCTAGTATAGTGCCGCAACCAACTACGCCACAGCGTGCCCTCAGTTTTACGTTCTACAAAAGAGAACTGTATTAAGAAATGGTACATATTTTTCAAACGTCTATTCTTACGCCCGTCTCTGTGATCCTCTACGAACCGTGGCTTCCTACACAGAAGGGTCATTCTCTGTTATTTCCCATTGTCGCTGTATCCTCAAGGACCTATTCCCCCACACATAATTTCAACCCGATGCAGCTCATTCGTTAGAGCGACGCGCTGGGTGGCCGGGGTTCCATTTCCGATAGGGGCATATGATAACACCGTGCAGTCCGCTGAAAGTGAACCGATATTTCGGATGAACATGTCGCCCCCATCTTCAGGATCGAAGAATAAGCCAAGCATGAAAGGAGATGGCACGTAAATTTGCTATTCTCCGCAGCGTCCAGACTTCGTAACCAATGGGCACCAGGGTCTCTTTTCCCGGAAGTAAAGTGACAGGGGCGTGAAGAGGGCCACTCACCTCGATCTGGTGCCGAAGTCAAGAACGGTGAAGCTATACCTCGACTACCCACACGTCTTCACGGCGTAGTGGCTAATTAAGCACAGGGACAACTTCGCCTTTTGCCTATCCTTACTCCCTCCTATTCTCTCCGGTCCTCTAAGAACCTTGGGCTCCTACACAGGAAGCGCCTTCTTCTCTCTTGTTTGCCTTTGTCTTCATCTCTTCAAACATGTATCTATTCCTGCACATTAGCTGCAGATAAGGTCGCGTGAACCTCCCACTGATACTGCTGGTCTTCCAGTCTTCTGTCCTGACCCCTGAGTCTCACGCGATATTGGCAAATTCGTTCAACCTGCACGGCCAAAACTTATGTCCATTTAACCCTGAAATCAAAGCTACATCACGACTGACAGTCAGTAGGCCAATCAGTCTTGGCGTCAAGCCCCATTTGGGGCCCAGTACCAAATTTTTGTTGCTGTCAAATACTGAAAATTCGTGTAAATAATATATAAGAATCCAGTCCGTACCTCGCAGGAAACACATTACGGCTCCATAACAACGCCCAACCGGTTAATGCTGTTTAGGGAAATAATCGCTGTTTACTGTGAGAACCATACGGAACACACAAATACACTGTGTGGGCAGAATGCAGAGTTTTAGTTATGTTAACGCAGGTGGTACATATAGTTACCACAAGGGCTTTAAAAAGTTAATTTATCCTCTCTGCTGCTGGACTCGAATAAATCTATGACGCATTCAGTTGACACCGGTCACGACTAAAAATCGGATTATATAAAGCTAGAAATGTTGCGTGACGTCCATACAAAGTTTCATAGAAACCAATAAATTAACTTTATTATGGTATGATAAAAGCACCGACGGACACAAGGACGCCATTAAGACTACATTTCCTCACAAATTAAAATAAGGAAAGTAGATGAAAGACAACTATGAAGGTATGCCTACACAAAGCAATTGATATATTATAGCAAATAACGACTAATTAATCAAGCCTGTCATAATAAACAGGCCAACAATTCAGTGTTATTAGCGAACAGAAGAGCGCAGCGGTAATACTCTTCGGTTTACACTCGCGAGGTGCTTGGTTCGCATTCTGTCACGGTCACTTCCCTCCGAATTCTTTCAAATTTATTGTTCATATATCATCTTGCCATTCGAAGCTATAAATATTAGCCAATGACGGCTTATGAAATAACAAAAAAAAAAAATCATTATTACTGCTGGGCCACCATTTACAGGCCCCAACTGACCCTAACTACTCATCGAGGTTTGGTAGTTAACACTCCTGCTTCGCATTCGAAGGTCAAGAGTTCATTTCTTGGCCTGGAAACCGTTTATCCTGTGATACATCGTAGTTGGTTCAGGCCTTATACTACAAGGCAAAAGGTCGCAGATTCGATTTCCGATTAGGTTATTTAATTCTTCAACTGACCTAATCCTTCCAGCCGCACTATGGTCCTTGGGTCGACTCAGCCCCTAACAGAAATGAGTACCAGGAATCTTCCTGCTGGAAAAAAGTGGCCGGCGCGTAAGGCTGACAATCTCACCGCCATCTGCGAGCCGACTGTCTAGAAAATGTGGGAGCCTCGACGTCTCACAACCATATGGACCTCCGCGGCCTGTTACAGGGATAACTTTACCTTTTTATTTATTAATTTTTTTACCTTTACCACTCTATACAGACACATTCATCTTCCACACACACTTCAGATCATGTAAAGTGAAAGTAAGGCTGTCTCTGTTCTTAATTGGTTAAGGGAGTGGACGTAACAGCTCCACGATTCTTCACCTCGGCAGATGAGTGGTCAAGTTCATGCTCCGACAGCTTTAACCCCCTCTACCTACGGGGTCGGTCCCAGAGCCAGTCTGGACACTGTGAATGGAGAGAACTCTCTTATCCCTGCCGTGAATCGAACCCCGGCCGTTGAGCCCGCAGCCGATCGCTATGCCCATGATCCCAGATTATGCTTGACAAATTCGCCCTCTCTTTTCTCCCGTTACTTAATGACATTGTCATCAACGAGAGTATAGAGAGTCGGTGATAGGATAAGAATTGGGAGGGGTAGCCGAAGCACTCGGTGAAAATTGCCCCACTTCCTTCTTTCCATCACAGACTCCACCTGGAATCAAACCTGGGACGGAGCATTCGGATGCGGGCAACTAACCGCCTCTTCCAGCTCCCCACTGTCTGTAGCACAGCCAGCCATGAAGGCACCCTTCAATAAACTCAGAAATATTGAAAACGTAAAGGTAAAGCTATCCCCGTAACAGTGCGTGAAGGCCCTTAGGGCTGTGAGACGTCGAGGCTCCCACATTTTCTCTAGACAATCGGCTCATAGATGGCGGTGAGGTTGTCAGTCTCACGCACCGGCCGCCCTTTACCCTCAGAAGATTGCTGGTACTCATTTCTGTTAGAGGCTGAATCGACCCCAGGGCCATAGTGCGGCTGGAAGGAGGTCAATTGAAAAATCCTGTGACCTCATCGGGAATAGAACCCGCAACCTTCCGGCCTGTATCACAGTGCCTCAACCAACTACGCTACCGCATAATAAAACCCGGTTAAATGCTGTGGGTTACGAAATATAAAGGGGTTTCCCCTTAGATGGTCCCGTGCCGCGCGGGATCCGGTTATCTTTACCGGATTCCGAGCAGAGCGCGCTCACAGGTTGAAAATCAATACGGCATGGCGAGGCGACGTGGTTTTATTAGTTGTAACTCCATATATACCCGAACAGTCATTTGATTTGCCAGACAAGGCCGTCCGTACATTTCCACATTCTGTTTACATCAAATTTACAATTCGGCTGATAATTAGACACAACTAACAAACTTCATGGGAAAAACTTTCTTCAGGAAGTTAACAGTTGCTCAGCTCATCAGGAAAATGTCCGCATTTTATGGAAACCGAATGTTCAATTTGTTCAAATAAAACCTCTCTCTGGTTCACATCCTGACGTACACCCTATTTCCTGACGGTCCATTTTAATATTATCCTCCCTCGTATTTCTATGACTTACAAGTAGTTTCCTCTTTAAGTTTCCGAAATAAAACTGTATTTCTCATGTCTCTCATGCATGCTACATGCGCGTTCGCCTCGTTCTTAATATTATTTACGTGATGGAATATATGAGTATGAGAAGATTGTGGGAATGCCGCACGCACAGAAAATATGACGAGCTCCTGGCAAAATTTTTTCGGAAACCCTGAAGGAAAGAGCCCACTTGGGACACGTAAGCGCAGATGGGCGGATATTACAAAAATCGATTTTCAGTAAATATGTTACGAAGATGTGAATTGAACTCATGTGGCTTTGTACAAGGTCCAATGGAAAGCTCCTGTAAACATAGCAACGAACTTTCAGGTTTCATAAACAAAAAGAGAGAAATCTGACCAGCTGAGCGACTATCAGCCTCTCAAGACAGAATCTGCTGCTGTAGTCAGCTACATAATAACCTCCAACGACGGCATAAAAGGTAAGGTAAAGTCGTCCCTGTGCTTAACTAGTTAAGGACTACGCCATGAAGGAGTATGGGGGAGTGGATGTATAGGTCCACATTTTCTTGACCTCGACACTAGCTGGAGGTGAGTGGTCAGCTTCACGCCCTAGCCATTTACACCAAGGGAAATAGCCCAGGTACCCATTGGATAGGAGGTTCGGTGGACCCCAGGGACGACGTGAAGAAGAGAAAATTCTTGGGCCTACCGGGACTAGAACTCCGACCCCTTGGTCTTCTAGCCCGTAGATAGTCGCTATACCGACTGCGCTACCCCGGCTCATAATGAGAACATATGTATCATTAAAAACCACGTCACGAAAATCAGCCTTCCTTGTACCATTTCTGCAAGTACGCTGTAAGTGAAACCAACAACAAGACTGCGGATTTTCGTCGTTTTCCTCGGTTCCTCCATGCAAATTCCGAGATAGTGTCTTAAATCAGATCACGACTGCATCCTTCCCCATCCTTTCCAATTCATTGTCACTATATAATCACTGGCAGCGTCGGTAAATAAACCAGAATAATAAAGGATCATTTTTGGACCCTGTCCTCTACCTGCGCGAGAGGTATGACAAGTGGCTTATAACTGCATTGCGGGAGGGAGAGTGACCCTGTGTAACTAAGGCCCTGCTATAACCCAGAAACACCTTACAATTCTTATCTGTTAGTGGACTTGACCAAATCCACTGCGCATTCTGTTGGGAGTGGCCAGGTCTAAAAAAGGGACAGCAAACAGGGTATGCTTCGTTTCCGGGGATTCATGCAACAGAAGCGTGTGGCTGCAGAGGTTCTCCACGTGAATCACGCTGATCCCACTAGCATCAATCATTCATTACTACTGAAACTCTATTATAGCTCATGATTCATATATATATATATATATATNTTTTTTGTGAAAATAAAATGTTTCTATCTGCTGTTTGGTAAGAGGCAGGTTTTACTGGTTTCTTTTAAGGTAGACAAACCAGACTTTGCACAGAGATCCTCAGACTTAATTCTTAATGCGTCAAATCATTTGAAGAGGGCAGAACACACTGTTGGTTCCATGTCATGACAGTCTTAAAACCTTCAAGTTCTTAAGCTGAATGTAGCAATATCGTAACTTCATAGCTCTGTCTCTCTCTGTGTTACTGCACCTCCACCCACCTTCTTGTCTGATTCTACATTAGCAGCTATTAAACTGTTCCTCCAGTAGCTAAGGAACTTGCAATGTTGGTTTTACCCTACACTGGCAAACGCACAAGGAGAGAAATGTAGCGTGTGTTTGCATGCACGCTCTGAGTTATCTTAGGAATTTAATTACGCAATCACCTAAAACACAGGATTCTCTTTGAGTAAAGAAATTCCTTCAGCATAAATCAAGTCAGTGAGGCGTCAAATGAGTGTCAAGATGAAGATGGAAGCAGTACATTCTAGCAAAATATCAGTAAACTTCTACCATATTACAGAGAGACATACATCCCACAGGACACCGTTATGCTAACCTCAACTCTAACAAAATTATACAGGTTATAAACAATGCATAAAACGATGAGATCTGCCTATGGGTATTATTTTACGAGTGGCGGAAATTCGTTAACATAAACAGAGTTCCCCAATTGCTGCAGCTCACTTTACTACGTCAATCAATATACTCCAGTCAGCATTTCATACACACGTGCGCGCACGCACAAATATTACGCATTTTTATGCATACATCGCTTCAGATGTTTGGGAACGGCAGTAGCAGACTCAAATCTGATACATGAGGAAATTAAGAGCTTGCTGCTCCTCAGTTCAGAACCTTTTGTCTTCTCCTCTGCTGTCTAAAAACGTAAAAATGATAATGTACAAGACTGTACTTTTGCCTTTAGTTCTGTATGGGTGTGAAACACAGCCTATGCCACACACTGAGGGTGTTAAGCAGAATGTCTGGACCGAAGAGAGATGAAGTGACAGGAGGTTGGAGAAAACTGCATATGAGGAGCTTCATAACTTGTACTCTTCTCCAAGCATAATTAGAATGATCAAGTTAAGGAGGATCAGATGGGCAGGGCATGTAGCACACAAGGGAGAGAAGAGGAATGCATATAGGATATTGATGGGAAAGCCAAAGGAGGACTTAGATGTAGGTGGGAAGATAATATTAACACAGATCTTAGAGAAATATGATGGGGTGGTATGGACTGGATTCATCTGGCTCAGGATAGGGACTAGTGGAGGGTTCTTGTGTACACAGTAATGCACCTTAGGGTTCCATAAAGTGTTGGGAAATTCTTGAGTAGCTGAGTCCCTGGTGGCTTCTCAAAGGCCCAGCTCCATGCAGTTACATGACATAACACGTACACGTAGACGGGTATGTCCACCAGTCAGATACATTTCTCCTTGAGGGAAACTGCATCTGCTCCAGACAAGCTTACTGTCCATTATGTTGCGTAATATATATACAAGCTATCACTTGGTGCTCAATTCTACGGTTTGACATGTGGGGAGATAAGAAATGGGAGCAGAGGAGATTATCAGTAAACAAATTATAAGATTTTTCCAGTCATCACAGATAAGAAGACAGGTTAGTTAGACTTCTGCATACATGCCGTATCGCTCTGAATATAAGAAGCACTCGAATTTTACAGTTGTGAGTTTCAGTATTGTTGCTTTCATGTCCCTTGCCGCGGGAATGTGTTTACTGAACTGTTTCCCAGAAACGGCTCTTCTATTGCTGCATGCATGTATGTTGCGGACGTTACCTAGTAATGGTTGCTGTTTATATAGTCAGTGTTTAGCAACGGGTCTATAAGCCGCAATATTAAGTTCTTAACAATGAAAAACAACAAAATGTTAATGTATCACAACACAATGACATGGGTGCCTGATAAGGCAAGACAGAGTTGGTGCGAGTGAGCCAATAAGACACACCTCAGTATTATCTCATTTCTCTAATGAGCACTTACAGCACTAATAGCCACAGCCGCTGATACAACTTTAACACGTACGCACATTCTCAAAATCTTACCTAAAAGAGTCTTTAATAAGCTGCATTTACATATTTAATTAAATAAACGGAAGAAAAATTCAGCATCAATATAATGTAATATCCCCACTGATGATCAGCTTCAGCAATAACAGAATTTACAGTACTATACATGCAGATCTCCAGTTATGATCAGTCTCAGCAATGACAGAATTTACAGTACTATGGATGCAGATCTCCAGTTATGATCAGTTTCGGCAATGACAGAATTTAAAATACTATACATGCAGATCTCCACTGATGATCAGTTCTGTCAAAAGCAGGTACTACAATGAAGCTCAGGAATGAGGAAGGATTTAAAACCTCAAAGGACGAATTTTGAAACCGTGGATAATAGAAACTTAATTTAGAGTGTGACAAGTCATGTAATTTATTTACCTTTCCAGATGATGTAAGATCGTCTGCTGTGCTTCCATTTGGACAACACATTGTGTGCCAAGCTCCAATTCTACAAGGGAAAGGAAAAAAATATTTTATTACACTTCCAACAGTTACATTACAAATACATACTAATTACACCAGTTGCATATCCAAAGGAAACAAGGAGTGTCTGGAACATAACCACTCCTCTTTTTAACACTTTAGAAAGTGGCCGGGCCATAGCTGAAGCGGTTAGTCGCTGGCTTCCCACCGCGGCGGCCTGTGTTCGATCCCGGGTCTAGTCAAGTGGGATTTGTGGTGGACAAAGTGGCGCTGGGGCAGGTTTTCTCCGAGTACTTCGGTTTCCCCTGCGAATCTTCACTCCACCAATTGCTCCACAGTCACCCTCACCTATCATCTGGGGCTGGTACAATAGGCCAGAAGTGGCCGCAGTACAAGGGACTTAGTCCCACCCACTAGCAATAAAAAAAAACTCTGAAGTTTATACTGCATTGGTCAACGTGCAGAAACAACCACTTTGACTGTAAATGTGACCATCGCTTTCATTGTCTGAATCATGATTGTCTTGTTATTAGGTCAGCGAACTTTTATTTTGTCACTTCAGTGATAACTGAATGACCATTAACAAGTGGTTGATTTTTATTTACATCTTTGAAGTGTCCCATCAGTAAAGATGAAGATAGCTCACACAGTGGGCATACAGTCTAACATGGGATTAAATCACAATGAAAGAGTACACAACAGGGGGTACGCGGTAGTGTAGTTGGTTGAGGCACTATGCTACAAGCCGTAAGGTCGCGGGTTCGAGTCCCGACAAGGTGGATTTTTTTAATTTGCCTAATCCTTCCAGACGCACTATGGCCCTGGGGTCGACTCAGCCTCTAACAGAAATGAGTGCCAAGGGTAAAAGGCGGTCGGCGCGTAAGGCTGACCTTACCGCCATCTGTAAACCGATTATCTGGAAAATGTGGGAGCCTCGACCTCTCACAACCCTATGGGTCTTCATTGCCTGTTACAGGGACAGCTTTACCTTTTATAGTACACAACTAAGAACAAAAAATGAACTTTGAAATGTGAAACCAACTGGATTCAGCGTAGCAACAGGATTCAAAGGAACATAGACTTCTGAACCTATTACAGAAGTACAAACCAGAGAGATCAAAGAACCGGAGAAGACTTCAAGAAGAGACTACTACATGAATAAGACAAGAAAGGGTCAACAAGTGGCATACCTCCAAACCGCTAGACGATTGTACCGAAATAAAACAGTCTTAAACCTGCGACCTTCTGCACAGTAGCACAAAGTATCCACTCAGATTTGTTAAGACAATGATTATGTATGGAGAACTGATGATTGGAATATTCCTAGTGTATGGGGGATGGTATTGAGTGGATTGATCTGGCTCAGAAGAGGGACCAGTGGAGGGCTCTTGTGAACACGGTATTGAACCTTCAGGTTCCATAAAATGCTGGGAAATTCTTGAGTGACTGCACAATTGGCGGCTCCTCCAGAAGGGCTCAGCTCCATGAGTAAGTAAGTAAGTAATGCCTGAAGGAAATGGAAATTTATAAAACAGCGGAGTTGCAGTGTCTCCATCACAGATTACGTATGTCAGCATTAAACAATCAAGACTGGTGAAAACTACTTGATCATGAGCTTCAAAATTTATTATTATATCTTTCTAGAAGTTAAGTATATGTGAAAGAGAGAAAGTAACAGACACTACAAAAATATGAATTGTAAGGAGCTAACTTGTACCCTTCACCAAATATTTTTTTTTCAACGGCACTTAGAGCCCATTTAAGGCCCTGGCCTCTTATTCAGTTCCGTAATAATTTTTTTTCACAGAAGGTAAGTGGACGAGTGATTAGCCCGTCACGAGGCCTCTACCTAAACACAGGATAACACAAACACAGAATACCCTTGGTGGGATTCGAACTCACGATCCCAGCGTCTGAGCAAGCGAAGACAGTTCATGCCTTACACCGCGCGGCTACTGTATCTGTCCACCAAATATTATTTGAGAGACAAAATCATCAGATGAGACAGGCCACAGATGCAGCATTCATGGGAGAAATAAGAACTGCATACAAAATTTTAGTTGAAAAAGAAACCATAACAAGAAGAGACCATGTTTTTGTCAGGTTCCTTCGCGTGTATGCATTTATTTATTCATGCACTTGGGAAACACTGCAATAAAGTCAGCACAGAGCACAGTATTTCAGTCAAACTCTAATTTACTTCCTGACAAAGCTGAAAGAGGCGCTGAAGACACACAAAGCTTTGTGCAAAAACAGCGATATCAGGTAAAAAACAGGAATCAATGTAACATAGCGTAAGTGAAGGGCGCATATGGGAATTGTCAGACTTGAAAATAAAGCCTCAAACTATGAATGTACTGGACAAGAAACGCTCATTTCATAAAAAGACAAATGAATACAAAACCCAGAAAACATCACAAAGAGAATCAAATCAAATTAATTTAAATTCAAAATCTGAGACTCTCACTGCAGTAACTATGAAGACTACCATATTCTGGGACATGATGTTATGTAGTGTGATTCATCATTCCTCAAAATTCAGAGAATCCTGTTGCCTCCATCTTCAGGGTAGAAGTGACACCTTTGAGACCTGAAGATGAAGTCAGCAGATTCCTCTAAAACATGGCAACAATGTACCCGGCTACACAACATCACATCCCAGAAGACATGTTCTCAGAGTAAACAGAAATTGTTTCCTTTCACAAAATCACACACTTTCTCTCTTTAAAAAAGGAACAAGGTTTACTGTGACATTAATAAAAGGTAACGCTATCCCTTAACAGGCCGCAGAGGCCCATACGGTTGTGAGACGGCGAGGCTCCCACATTTTCTAGACAATCGGCTCACAGATGGCGATCCGGTTGTCAGCCTTACGCGCCGGCCTCCCTTTACCCTCCGGAAGATTCCTGGTACTCATTTCTGTTAGAGACTAAGTCGACCTCAGGGCCACAGTGCAGCTGGAAGGATTAGGTCAATTGAAAAATCAAATGATCTAGAATCGAACCCGCGACCTTCCGGCTTGTAACATAGTGCCTAAACCAACTACGCTACTGCATGCCCCTTTTCTGTGAGAGAGGTGATGAATTTTTTATAAATATCATTTTGATAAATTTCTTGGTTCGAAGAGCTAAGCTTCTCTGTCCAATAATATTTAAGATTAAATGTGCTAACCACAAACCGTAAATCACAGCAACTGCCCGCAAAACCCCATCCATAACACGCAAGCATTAAGCTTAACTAGGCAGCATACTTTACCCACAGAAACAGTTCTGATTACAAACTACTAGGTGGCCTACAATTTCTAATTAAATGCGTAGTTTATGAGGATCCTAAACTACTCCAAACAGAAAACAAAAATACTATTTTAAAAATTAAAAGAAAGGAATGACGGCGCTACAGGTAGAAGGGCCTATGTGGCTGATATCAAACTATATTGTTATAATTACTGTACTTTGATCTACAGCATAAAATGAAAATAAATGAATGAGGGATGTATCTGGGCAGATGGTGAACTCAATATATGTTTTGAAAACTGACTCTGTTGACCTTAAAACATACCCTGTAGAAGAATTTACCTTAATAAAAAATTCTGTTCCAAACACATGCAAGTAACAATGGTCACGGTGCAAAGATACAATTGTTTTGATGTAATACCGAATTCTCAGATATGTCTGTACATGTGTTTACATTTCAATTGGAAACAAATACCGTATTTCTAACACGATATCTACTACATAACTGGCTCAGGTCTATGAAGGATCTATAGAATGCAAGAAAATTCTATTCTATTCTATTCTCTTTTCAGCTGCACCAGTATTTTAATGTGTTGATTCTACTGAAGATTCCGTGGGGCCAGATGATCATCAGAATGCCAGATATGCATACAACAATACTACTGTCACACTCCTTGTACTCTAGAAGCTCGAGAGAAACACATCAAAAATTAACTTACGATTCTCGGTCCGAATTAGCGTAATTATACTTGCGTAACTGCCACGAAACAATACTTGCCAATAATTTGATTATTCATTGCGTCACATCCGTGACTGATTTTCGGAGACAAATTTGCGTTTATAGTTTATGGCCTTGAGATTTGCCATACGGCATTACACAATTTGGGGAGGGTAATAAAAATAATTAATGTCCATTCACGTTTGCGAGACTCGTGAACAGAATTCCGGACCTAAAAAAACATGAATCATTATAATTTTTTGTTGATTTAAAATACTTGACAGCCCATGGATATACAAATGAATCTGGTCATTAAGAAATTATACCTCCTACATCAATTAATAAACAAAAATTAAACGTCTTTACGTAAAAAAAAATCACTCCGAAGTGCATACATTTGGTGTATATAACGTAAACACTTCTAATATGCTACATTCGCTATTAAGATAGATGAGAGATATAATTATATTTATTTGCATTACACCAAATTTTACGCATGCAAATATCTTCGAACAATATCAGGAATATGAAGAAAAAAAAACATTCGCTGTCATCCATGTCTCGTCGCGCAACGAGGCCTACCTCTTCTATTGAAAGGCCGGACTCGTACTGCAACTTTTATCTTATCAGTCGCCATTTTCTTGTACAGCAAAAGAGTTCAGCAACTAAAGTAAAAATATATACACCAATACATTAACACTATATTCTTATTAGTTTCACATATTCACCCCATCTCAGAACTCATCAGAAACGCAAACTTCACCAAGCACCAACCGCACATCCGAACACATCATCCGCCATCTTGGTACTCCTGCTGCATAATGGCAAGAGTGTACTATGTAGAATTCTAACATGCGGGTCAACACGCCATGCAGTCCGGTGAAAGTCAACCGACGTTTCGGAGGATCATATCGCCTCCATCTTCAAGGATGAATTACTAAGCCAAACGAGAAACCAGCGTGAGGCAAGAAGCAAACAAATTTGTGTTACATCCTAGGAATTAAACTCTTCAAACTTGAACTTAGTGTTCTGGAGATTCAGTGTGTTCCACGCGTAATATTATATATATATAAAAAATATTACGTTTCGGAAACAGGAAATATTGACGGAAATCAGGAAGAAAGGCATGTTTTCAGATGGGTCAGTCAAGCACATCTAATCATAATTGCTAAGTCTTCCGTCTCGTATCACTCACTTATCTATTTAATGCATAAATGTACAATACAAATGTACTGAATACATCGTACAGATTACAATAAACTACAGTTACTCAATTGTCAGACAGAAAAATGAAAAGGAAGATCACTGAAACGATGTCAAACAAAATATTTAGTAAAGTACCCATGTTACGTAATATGATTATAATAATTACAATTGATATTTGATATGTCACAAAAGTTCCAATAAATGGGCGTTTCCCAGGAGTGTTTCCAATCAAAATTTTGTATGTATTGCTCCTGTCGTCGCTACTATGTTGAGATAGAAAAATTAATCTTATAGTGTTGGCAGCAGATCTGTCGATGGGGATTGACATCCGCTCTGTGTGTTGGCTGCATTTGTTATGTTTAAATATGGCGTTTGGAAATATTGTTTTGGTTTGAGAATGATGCGATATACACGCATTTATAGAATATTGTATATATCGCATTTGCACAGCAGATAAGTCACAAAAGACGAGATGTCTTCTGTTTTGGATACAAGTGTGTTATCAACAGCAGGAAGGTATAGAAGTTTGAGGCTTTTACGACAGTGATTATTCAGACTTTAGTTTGTGGGTTATTTTATTTTGTGTCATAGTATAATTATAGTTTGGGTTGTGCCACAGTGTAGTATTGTGGGCACACGTTGTTCGTATCTACCTACAGGACTGCACAGTGTTACAGTGCAGGAAAACACAATCTGAAGCAGGAAAGTGTGTTTTAAGAAACTGTCAGAATGGGCAATGTGTGACCAGGGCTCCATGAGCATGATAAAAGTCGGGGAGCCACGGATAATTTAGAGAATACTTCGCCAGTAATATTTTATCTAAGAGCCATGACAGCGTGTTGCATAGGATATGGGCAGCCCACATGCTCATTAATTCAGTCCATAATGTAAACAGCACTACTTTCATGTGTTAAATCTTAATACTATTTTTGTTGTCTGACTGAGGCACTTAAATTTTTCCAGGTTGGTTGGTAGGAATTGTTCAGGAATACCTTTCAAACTCTCTGACAGAGTACTCTTGAAGCGGGCACTACTGTGGAAAAAGATGCAAGAGAAATATGAGCAGTGGGTAAGAGTGCAGTTTTTAACTTTTCCCTGCCAGTGAGTAAAATGATGAAGCTTGTGAGGCACGTTCTTCTGTGAACTTACTTGGCTGATGCTTACTTACTCATGGAGCTGAGCCCTTCTTGAGGAGCCGCCAATTCTGCAGCTACTCAAGAATTTCCCAGCATTTTATGGAACCCGAAGGTTCATCACCGTGTTCACAAGAGCCCTCCACTGGTCCCTATCCTGAGCCAGATCTATCCAATCCATACCATCCTATCTCTCTAAGATCCAGCCTAATATTGTCCACCCACCTACGCCTTGGTCTTCCCTGTGGTCTCTTACCTTCTGGCTTTCGTCTCCCCTATTCGTGCTACATGACCTGCCCACCTCATCCTCCTTGACTTGATCATTCTAATTATACTTGGAGAAGAGTACAAGTTATGAAGCTCCTTATTATGCAGTTTTCTCAGCCTCCTGTGACTTCATCTCTCTTTGGTCCAAATATTCTGGCTGATGCTTAGTGGATAATTTTTTTTGCTAAAATTTTTCTACTCTATGAACCAGGGTACATTATACCTTACAGAAGAAAGGACCCATTGGAAGCATGTTCAAATTTCCCACCATATATGAAAATAGAGGTATGCTGAAAAGAGAATCTAGTAACTTTCTAATGACAGCATAGGTCACATAATGAATGATGATGCACTCTCATTCCCATAGTACATGGAGTATAAGTTCAAATATTTTCAGCTTCTTATCTGGAGCACAATGGCCTCTCTCTCTTGATGTTATGAAACAGTCTTGTAACTCATGCATAGCCTTTAGCATTAGGATTGCAAGATTGAGAGTTAAACACAGTATATCCAATAAACATGACTTTTATTGTGGACGCTGTCGATCATCTTGTTCATTTTCAAACACAGTATTTCATAAACTGGATCCATTTCCACCATCAGATGTAACTTTGGGAATGTTCCTGCTCGGCTGTCCTGAGGTGTTGCTGAAACTACATTTACCTTTTACTGTTATGTCGATTCTTGTTTACTCTTCAGGAAGAGAATAGCCTGAACCAGGAGACTATAAGCATAAACAAACTTGGCGATTGTAGCGTGAAGAGTTTGTCTTCCTCCTGTAATGAAGTGGTACCACTAAGTACACACATTGAATCACCAGGTTAGTGTACATTGTCTGATTGTCTTTGCTACATGGCAACCCATCTGTAAGTCTGCAACAGAAGCACTAGATCCTCTACTTAATAACACCTGATACATTTTTATTTTCCATTCCATTTATACTATATCCTTTATGTTATTCAGTTATTCAGTATAGAGGGGGTTCGTTTCCCCATGCACCACAACTAATAGTCTATTGTACGTCCCACTTTAATTTCTACTGTCACTATACCCTACCGATACTCGTGCCCGCTATCTCCCCTTTCTGCCAGCGAGGTCGGCCCTCTACTGGCAGTGGTACCCGATAACTTTCCCCATCTAACGGAGGCACTGGAAACTACTTGGGCGGGAAACATTTTGCCTAATTTTGCTCAGAGGTCTCCTAGAGACATGAGGATCTTTTACATGCCGTAAATCTACGACACAGGACCCACGGCTTAAAGTCCCTCCCGGAGGACTTGTTCCCTGAATTTTTCCGCCCTTAAAAATTCCACCACCTCCACCGGGTTTGAACCCGCGTACCTTGAGTCATGAGGTGGGAACGTAACCCCTAGACTACGGAGGCCGCTTATCCTTTATGTTAGTTATGTAATGACACTGTCAGTATCAAGACGACACAGTGTGAGATAGTAGGATACCTAATGAATGTGGAGCAATTGATAGATTGAGGATTAGCAGGGTAAATTATAATTCATGAAGTATGTTTCTATTATATTTAATTATCTGGATAATGAGTAAATTATTGTTTTTTTTAATCAGATTATTGTGAAATTTGAGGTTTTCACAGTAATGATTATGAATTTCATTCTCTTCTAGGATGTGACGCCATGTAGTCTGGTAGAAGTGTGCCAGTATTTCAGGGGAACATGTTCACTGTGTGTTCAGAGTTGAAGAGTAAGCCAAGCAAACAGCAGAATTTGACTCTGAAGTCCCTCTGAAATGTTGGTAAACTTCTGCCATAGTACACGGTGTCATATTCCCGAAGACAGTTCTCTTCACTTAGGATCTTGTCTGTCAGATGTTATAATGTTTATTTCTTTTAATTGCAGGTGGTTCATGGGAAGACAGAAAGAAGTATAGAAAATCAAAGGATTCAGTTCAACATTGGATCAATACTTCTTCGCATGCTGAACATGCCAACCAGATTTCCCCTTTTGCCCATGAATGGCCAAAGCTGAGTTCATCTGCTTCAGGTGAAGAATCAGCATATGTTTCATCTAATACAAACATCTGCCTTCAGGAACGTGATACCAGCATAAAATTTCTTTCAAAAGAATTTAAGAATGTGGACATCGTATCTGGAATGACTGAGGAAGACCACATGCATGATGGATTTGGTGAAGAGGAGGAGCCAATATTTCGAAAGAGGTCAGCAGAGCAGTCTCTGGAGAACTGTAGCAAGATTTGGGATACAAAGTCTGAAAGATTTATAACAGGGAGTATAAGGGTTAGGCATTTAACCCATTCTTTTATCAACTGTAACAAAAGGTCACTTTCAAGGAACAGAATTCTTTTCCCTGCTGATAAAGGCACTCCACTGCCAAAGAAAATAATTCTGCAAAACTGTGATAAGAGTGCAATTCTAACAAATGGAGAACAACTTGCTGCTGACAGAGTCTGTATACCGAAGACAGAAACAACAGCGGAAATTTGTAATAATAATAACCAAACTCTGAGGGAAAAAGAGCTGGCACCTGCAGACATAAAGTCTACAAGGAAACAGATAATGGAAAACCATGAGAAGGGTCCAAACGCAGCCTGTGATACAGATGCTGGCAGAAAACATAAGAAGAATCAGATTTCCGGATATGAAAACCATGTGTGTAGTGGTGAAGAAGTCTCAATACTTCGCAGAAAAATTAATAAGGAAAATGTTGATACCCCATGCATAAGAAAAGGAAGTCAGTCTACTGTGAAAGAAGTTCCTGCTTACAGAAAAGGAACACTTATTCAAAATGACACCAGAACCCAAAGTGTACAGAAAATGTTGTCTGGTATAGAACAAAATAAACAGAATTCTGGGGCGAAAGAAAAGCCAATGTTACGTTATGGAAGAAAAAAAATTATAAAAAGCTGTGATACAGATGCAACACTAAGAAAGGATAAATTTTTGTTTAGCGGTGAAGAAATTGCAATATCTCGAAGAAAAGAGAATGAAACCCTGAGGGAGGCGAGACTGCTGTTCAGTGATACAGAGACCTCAACATCAGAAGAGACAAGAGATGTAGAAAAGTGTAGTAAAGGCCCAGTTTCATGGAAGGAGAAGCCTCTACCAAGTGACAGTAATACCACAGAGTCTGGAGCAAAAAGTAATGTGGTAAATTGTTATACCAGGCCATTCCGAAGAGAGGAGGACACTAAAGCTGAAGTTAACGTAGGATATAGCAGTAGTGGCCGAACTGCAAGGAAGAATAAACTTCTGACTATTGATAAACAAATATTATTGCCTGCAGTACAGGATAAACCTTCAGTTGATGATAAAGAAAGCTTAGACTATGTAAGACTGCAAGTTCTAGACAGTGGTGAAAAGAATGAGACATCAGCAGTCGGATTTCTGTTGGGTGATGCCGAACAAAGAGACTCAGTTGCTGGACAAGAGTGTTACAGAAGAAACCCAGTATCAATAAGCAGACAACTTTGTGAGCAGAATGCAGCTTCAGAGCTTGTAGAAAGTTGTACAGAAATCGAAAGACAAAGAAATATTCTTTCAGGATTTGCTGGTCTTCTTATATCAGATGAAGACTGTGTTGAGCAGAGTCTGGATGATGCGTCCACTGTTATAATTCATCCACTTCTTTCCTGCAAATATGAACATGAAGTGGTAGAAATTAGAAAAAAGTTGAAAGATCTATATGAAGTTTTGAAGGATAAAGATCGAGGTCCACTGGTGATTCATGATGACAGTAAGCAAATTATTAATTCTCAAGTGTAATATGACATGTGGAAGTTCACCAGCATTTCAGAGGAAGGTACTGTCTCCATCTTCAGGGTCAAGAACAGAAGCAGAAAGCAGAACTTTGCGTACTACCTGCTTCTTGTTGTTTGCTTGGCTTACCCTTCAACTCTGAATATAGAGGCAGTACATTCCTCCGAAACATCGGTGAATTTCTACGAGACTACACAACGTCACATCTTAGAAGACAGTGATCTTCATACAGAGTATTGTGTTTCGAGACATTATCCACCATCCTGTTTTTATATAAAATGCACAACATTTCGGAGACTGCATTCTGTCTCTGTCTTCAGTTGGGCCCAGTCGATAGAACTAGTCCTTATCTCTGGCACCAACACTAACACAGGACAGGATATATATATCTACATATATGGTTTATACTATACATCATGTGTATATCCTCTCTTGTGTATGGTTTATGCTGTGCTTGGTTTATATATCGTATTTGTGTTCGTGCTGGTCTTTGGAGATAGGAACCACCTCTTGTTGATTGGGCCCAACTGAGTGGGTTCCACCTGAAGACAGAGATATACTCATCTCCGAAACATGGTGTGTTTTAAATAAAAACAGGGTGATGGACAATGTCAAGAAACATCGTCACAAACTTTTAGACCTTAAGTACTCTTTGCAGTCACCACTGTGAGCACTAAAAATCCACCCCACCCAGCTGTCACACAAATATAAGTTGAACCCATTATCCCACTGGCAACCAAAGAACATCATGCTGTGTGCTATTTGGATCAAGATGCAGATCATCCAAGTTTAACACCCACACTAGGGACAGTATTGTAATCATGCTACTTGTTGCAGACTGTTCTATCCAGGAAGGATCGCCATTTGCATTGATCCCTTTTTGTGGTTCTTTGGAAACACCTGTGGTGAACATGAGAATATTGACATATGATCAGTTTATTTCTGTCATTACAAAACCAAACAGTGTTACTTTAGTGAAAGAACAGAGGTTAAAATACTAGAATTTTATACATTGTTTTGTTTGGCTATGAAACTTTGTTTCTCACATGAAATATGACGTTCTTGTGGCAGCAGCTGTGAACAGTACTATTTTCTTCGCTGCAACACTGTGTAGCCTGGTGGTTCACTGACATTTCTCTGAAACATCAGTTAACAGCTAGCAGGTTACATAGCATCACAGCCCATATTGCTACGCACTAGTATATTATGTTGACGTGTGGGACTCCTTATTGACTGAGTTTAGAATTAGGTGGGAAGTAACTACCATGCACTGCCATGAAGAAGCTTCTGGAAAAATAAATGTATTGTGCTAGCCGTTGTTCATAAACCATGAAAACTGAAGTCCCAGCAGTGGGGGCTCAACTAGCACAAAATAATACCAGTTAAGAGGGTTCTGGGAAGAACACAGATTGAGGGTGCATGAGAACAGAGTGCTGGGGAGAATATTTGTTACAAAGAAGGAGAACGTAACAGGACACTGGAGAAAAGTGCATAATGAGGACCTTTATAATTTGTACTTTTCAACAATATAATTAGGGTGATCAAATCTAAATAAATGAGAGAGGCTGGAATGTAGCATCTACAGGTGAGATGAGAAATGCATTCCAAATTGTAGTCAGACAACCTAAAAGGGAACACTTGGAAGACCTGGCAGTAGATGGTAGGGTTTGGACTGGATTCCTCTGATATAAGATAGGGTTCAATGGTGGGATGTTGTATATATGGTAATGAAGCTTCATATTCCGTAAAAGGTGGGGCATTTCTTGTTTGTGTTAAGGTGGAATCTACAGCGTCACTGGAGGAAATGCCTCTACTTAATTCCCGAAACCGCTGAGTTATGGCTGTATAACCATTACTTCTGTAGCGGAAGATATGCCATTACCGGAGAGTAGATTAACTTACTTTTTAAGTTTTAATTTGAAGTGTTAGATGTTTTAAACAGGCATGAATAGCCTTGTATAAGTTATCTGTCATTTTCAGACTGTTTTTCTCTTCATTTTATCATTCATATTGGTCCATATCACACTTCTTCAATTATCACTGCTGCAATCTGTTATTTGTAAATGCAAGACACATTATATATTTCTTTTCCCTGCAGGAAATTCAAGTCCCAGCTACAGCTGTAATTCCGAAAGATCACGGTTGCAACACAAGAGAATATCAGTGTTTACAGAGAGGAAAAACAAGCGGCGTAAGTTGAATTTGGACATCAAACATGAACAGCTCAGTTGTGTGAGTGAGACACTAAGCCAAAGTGAAGACTCTAAGTACTATGGACATTTAGAATCTGGAGATAGAAACGTATTACCCATAAATGTAAGCAAAAAAGACATGCCAAAACTGTCAACTGATGAACAGGAAGACACAAGCAGCACAAAAAATGAGAACGGAGCTAAGAATGTCTTCAGATGTACATCATTGCAGTCTGAAAAAGAAGAGGACAATATAAATACCAGTTGTAGTAAAATAGGCAATTCTGGATCCCAGACTGTGTCTAGCAGAAATAACAGTAGCACAAAATCCACAGGACATTTAGTTACATCACTGCAATTTGGAACAAAGAAGATTAAACACAGTCATTGTAATTTAGATAATGAAAGTCATGATTTGGAGATGGGTAGTAAAAGAGACAGAGAAACATCAAACCCTGCAGTTGTATCCGGGCATGATGATGATGGTGAAACAACAGACGATGACGATATATTTTATTATAGACGCCCGCGAAACTCACCATTGCTCTGTGAAAAAGAAATAAATAAAAAGACAATTTATTCAGACTCCCAAAACAAGTCTGCCAGAAATACAAGTGAGAAGCTGTCAGGACATTCAGTTGCATCTAAGCATTGCACAGATGACAGGAAAGTGTTCAGTGACAGCAGTGATCATAGAGAAACAGAAACATCACATTCTGTAATTGGATTGGAGCATGAAAGAACTGAAAGCAATGCAGCAGGGTGTGATGAAAATACACAAAAAAAATGTATGTTGATCAGAAGGAAACGAGAGACAAGATCCTCAAACAGTTCAGTTAAATCAAAGCACAATGAAAATGGTCATGTGAGTAATGACAGTAAAAGTCCAAAACAGGAAAATGTTTTAACCAAATCAAAAAGAAGGGCAACAGCATTGAACAATTTAGTCAGATTTAAATATGAAGAAAATGGATATGACATATCAGATGATAGTGAAGTCCCTCAAAATAGAAAAATATTACACAGGTGGAAAAGAAGATCATATACATCATACCATTTAATTGCTTCAGACCATGACAAAAATAAAGGTAATACATCAGATGATGGTAAACTCCTAAACATGGAAAATGTTTCAAGCAGATTGAAAAGACGTATGAAAGCATTAAACAGTGCTGCAGTTGGATGTAACCATAATGAAACCAAAGATGTATCAGGTGATGCTGAAAACCCTAAAAAGGAAAATGTTCCATCTAGAAGGAAAAACAGGATGAAAATGTGCATCAATTCTGATGGATCAAAGTATGATCAAAATGAAAGTCATGTAACAGATGATGGCAAAAGCCCAGAAAAGGAAAATGTGTTAAAGAGAAGAGAAAGAGGGACAGAAACATACAATTTAATTGCTTCGGAGTACGATGAAACTGATAAAACAGTGATTGTTAGTGATGTTGGTTACCCTTCAAAGAACGAAAGTGAAATGACAGGAATGTCAAAACATCATGAATATTATGACGATGTTGATGACAATGATGATATTTTTTATACAACCCCTAAACGTTCATTGCTCTACAAAAAGGAAAAAGAAAAAACAGATAATAGTTGTAATGAAAACTGTACTTCACTAAAATCAAGCAGAAATAACGGGCATAAAAGTGTTAGAAACAGTTCATCACAAAGCACGTTGACTAGAAATGTCTTTAGAAACTCTCTTAAGCATTCACTTAAATCAGTGGTCTGGAAAAATGAAAATGTAGTAGATAAAGATAATAGCAGTGATGAAAAGTCTGCAGAAATTGATTTATTAACAGATTCTCATAGACAGCAGTCCTCTGGAGATATAATTGAAAAAAACCACAGTAGTCATAAATCTGATGATAACATGCATAAAATGAAGATGGACTCTAAGTTAATGGAGAGTAGTCGAACAGAAACAAGAAAGGTTTCTTCAGTTGGATCTGAGCACACTGAAAATGAAGAAGATATGGCTGATGATGATGATATTTTTTATAAAACACCTAGAAGATCGTCATTATATGGAAAAGAAAGGGGAAGAGTGAGTAGTATCTGTGGTAATGAAAATCATACTTCTCTCAAATCAAATAAAGCCAACAAAAACAATTCATCGCAAGACCTGTCAAATAGGAATACTAATATGTCTAGAGAATCTGACACATGCTTATTTAATTCAGTAACCTTTAGAAATGAAAATAGAGCAGATAAAGACTCTAGCAGTGATATAAGCTCTGCAGATATTGAAGATATATTAACAGATTCTAATAGACGGCAGTTCTCTGGGGATATAATGGAGAAAATTGGTAGTTGTAATAAATCTGGTGACATACATAAAATTCATATGGAATCTAAGTTCATGAAGAGTAGCAGAACAGAAACACAAAAGGACAGTTCAACTTCATCAGAACATCCTGAAAATGAAGAAAAGGTAATGGAACATGAAGACGAAGATGATGATGATGATATCTTTTGTTATAGGACCCGTAAGCAGTCACTACCTTGTAGAAAAGAAAAAAAATAGACAATGTCATTCATGAAAATTTTAGTTTTCTGAAATTGAAATTACACAAGCTCCCATACTGGTGATCTTTGAAAATAAAAATCTGTGTAAATAATGTTGGCTCAATATAAACTGAAGACATTAATATTAAACAATGAATTTTCAGGCTATGTTAAGGAGATAATTTTTAGTGATTCTCAAGACAAGAAGTCAGTGTGTTTAAAGTGGTTTAAATAGAACACGAGATGAATGAAGAAGACACGATGAACACATCATGAAAGTGACCAATATATAGCAGTTTATGATATTTCAAGCTGAAAGCTAGAAATTGTTTAAAAGTTGTTGTTAAGACAATAATAATGAAGGTACAACATTTTATAATAATTCACAAAATTTGTCTGATGGTGTATAAGATTTGAGGTTATAGTGATAAGTAATAAGACAATGAATGGTCTTTCTGGATGTGGATGTAATGCCATATATTTATTTATAACCTGTATAATGACACCTATATAGTGTTGTATGTGAGGATGATGAACAAATAATCAATTGGATATTACATGGACAGAAATATGGATGCCACTTCAGGTGATGAGCAATTCCATCTCCACCCCACTCAAAAACAGCTCCAGTTTTTCAGAATTTTGTCACAATAACATGGAGTTCACAGACACTGTTATGAAAACCATTATTAATGTTGTAATTCCTAAAACAAGATCCAAAGACATGAAATAAACAGTAATAAAAGTGCATCATCTTGTCAGAGGAATTACAATGTCTGTTGGCTTCGGAATGCAGAACTAGACAACACCAGTGCTTCAATTTTATTTTAGGGTGCTCAGCAATTCCATGTTACAGGGATCTTCCAATTGTGCCATTTCTTCCCTATGGCCTTTTTAAATATGGTATCGGATACTCCAGGCACTTATTATTATTATTATTAGAGGGGGTGGGTTTGCCCATACACTTAGACCAGTTATTGGTCCATTGTGCATCCCCGTTTAATTTATACTGTCGCCATATCCTACCGGTACTGGTGCATGCTATCAGTCCCGTTCAGCCAACGAGGTCAGCCCTCGGTACCTGATATTTCCCCCATCTACCAGAGGCATAGGAAACTACTTGGGTGGGAAACTTGTTGCCTAATTTTGCTCAGAGGTCTCCTAGAGACATGATCTTTTATGTGCCGTAAATCTATGACATGGGACCCACAGCTTAAAGTCCCTCCCAGAGGACTTGTTCCCTGAATTTTTCCGCCCTTAAAAATTCCGTGACCTCCGCCGGGTTTGAACCTGCGTACCTTGAGTCATGAGGTGGGAACGTTACCCCTAGACTACGGAGGCCGCTCTACTCTAGGTACTTACTTAATTCACTATTTTGTATGTATATATTTTGTCATCTAAAAAACATTTTTTTTAAGAATGCCGTCTTGTGACCTGCACAGTGCCACATCCCAGAAGGTGGCAATCTTCATAGTCAGTGCCCTGAAAATCTCAAATCTTACATTGTTTTTTGTTTGTATTTTACTTGTATTATAAAAATATGTAAGATTATAATCACTTGTTATATGTGTATAATAAATATGGTGCTCTTTAAAAGTAACTTTCCTTTCATTTTGGCTACATTTGTACACCAGTTTCTGAAACGTTGTGTTCTGTAGTTTTCAGACTACTGGGCACTGGACAAAGTCCAAGAACCCGGTAATTCTGAGTATTATATTTTTGTACTGGACTATACTGTGTCGTGTTCCAAGGGGCACTAATCTTAATCAGGGCTGCTGTGACATCACAGGCAAATCAAGCAGCCACCTTTGATGGTACAACATTTTTTCTTTCCTTGTATTTATTAAATGAAAATTAATTTCTGCTGAACCTTTATCCATGCTATGGCCATTGATGGCAGTAACTGAAACATGACATGTAGCAATGTAAGTAACACTATTTCACAAATTATGGCCAACACCAATCAAGGTTTTCATCACAGTGGAAATTTCATGTTACTAATTCTGACAAACACTTTTTTGAACTGAGGGGAGGGTGCTGAGAATTTCTCATCACCTGGTGTGCCACTCTGGCTTGCACTGGCCTGTCTTGATATTCGTTGCCATGAGAATATCAAATCACCCACATTCATATCAGCTTGAGACTGCAATAACTGTTTCCTCTCCAACTTTATTGTGTTTTCAAATAAAATAAAGATCACACAAAAAAAAAAGAGTAATATTACAATATTCATTTATGTCATAACAATGTGACAGGAACACCTTTATCACACCTAGACAACTGCAACCTAATAACATCAACAGCTTCATAATTGTCTAAATATGTGAATACCAGCATATCAGTCTTTCTGTCAAACATATCACCACTTTGTTCAATGAAACGTTGTGTTGCATGTGTGATTCCTACATATTCCATGGTTTTCATTAAGATCACTTGGTTGAAAGTCATAAATACGAAACCTGTCTCTGCCCTCAATTAAATATCAATAAAGATCTACTATCACCATGACTTTTTTGTATTCCGTATCTCAGAACACTACAAATTCTTACATTTTCTATCCCAGATCAAATGATCCAAATATGCATTGTTTTTATGCTATTTTAAAAATTATAACAGGCACTACTGGGAATCCAAATATTCATAACTGTATTAAATCCAACAAAATTATTGCTTTATTCATTAGACAGATATCAAATGTGCATACAAAAAGTAGTTACACAAACATAGTGAGACTCCCTCCCTTGCTACTACACCCTCAAGTGGGCCCATTGAACCAGTTCCTGATATTAGGTGAGTATGAAGAAATGAAGAACACAGAATGGTAATGGTCAAGGGAGAACTGAAGTACTTGCCCGTGCTATTCTGTGGCCAAAATAAATCCCACATGGACTACTCTAGGACTGATACCGGTCTTCTACAGTGAGATTCCAGTGACAAACTGAGCCAGACACAAAAGGTTAACTTACAAATGCCAGTGAACTTCTGTGGCACTATTTTATTTCTAAAATGTTGGAAAAATGAGGTTATGAACAGATCTGATGAATTTGTAAACTGACAGAAGTAAACTATGTAAGCATTGTTATGTATATAGATATCAAAGGATAATTATGGTGGGGTTGGAGGATATGTGAAATATTTGCTGAAAAAAATGGCTTTAATATATAACTGAAAATATTAATAATATGAACAAACATGGCCTGATTATTTGCCATAGCATTAACTGAACTGTTACAGTTTCCAACTGGGACATGGAACACATATGAACAGTCCTGGAGACTGTTCGTTTCGCTATTAGAAATATTGAGGAAGAAGAGAATCCTCACTGAGGTGGTTAAGTCAGATGTACCTTCCAGGCTTTCTAAGTGCCTTGGAGCACTAGACACTCCAGAATTCACTCAAACTGTAACAGTTGTAACAAAAGAATTATCCCTATATTAAATATGTCTTGAAAGATGTCCAGATTTCTAGTAACAGATGCCAACAAATACTGAAAGCTGCCAACATTGCCAATATTTTGACTTACAAGAAAATACTGTGTGTTTAAATTGTTTACATAATGTAAACACAGGATGGGTTAACCTTTCAATGTTAAACCTCATGCTGGAATAAAAAGTCTGCCTTATGAAGCAAAATGACATCCATTCTAGGGAACTTCAAGGTATACTAGTGATCAAGTTCAAATAAATCAGCTTTTATGGGCATTAAAATGCTAATCTCCAAGCTTTCAAATAACTGCCTCTGGCAAATGTAAACAAATGTTAGAAAAATAGCATCACAGAAAATTTAACCTTTATCAGCCAAATTTAATTCACCCATTACTATCATGATGGGAGCCAGATTTAAACTTAGTATTAAGGTTTACATTTGAAAAATGTGTTGCTAAGCCTGCTGAACCACTGCACGAACTGGAACAATCGTGTGACATGCACATAAGACAAGTTAAATTGCCATTCCACACAGAACAGACAGCTACTTAGATGCCAACGTGAGAGGTTAAACTGAGCATGTGCTTACACTATAATGCTGTTTCCCTTTCATCTTTCTAAGTTGCCGTGATAATCAAAAGAATCCTGACAAGCAAACAGCTTATTTCTGTCACAATACAAAGTCCACATCTGTTCTGTCATAACAACGAAGAGGTTAAGCACGTGCTTTCATTTTCAACCTAATTTACATATTAAACAGTTGAAGACACTAGTTTCCCTCTTCCTGAGCTACTGCCTTAGCATGGTGGGGAGGTTTCCATGCCCTGATCACCTGGACAGCTATGTCAATGGAGGAACAAGATTCTGGTAGGGCCACTCAAATGTTCTGTCCCTCCCCATGTTATTATTTTATTGTAATGAGGATGTTTGTGTTCTCTGATGACCTTCAGAACATTGCTCATGGAGGAATAAGTGCCTGGTAAGGTCACCCACACTTAACAAATAGGAGCCATTGGTCCTCCACAGGCTTAGGGTTGGTCCTGAGGCTAGCAAACTGACCTCAGAAAGCAATATGTGTTCAGAAACCCAACAACTAATGCCAGATAAATAATTCTGGGAAATAACTAAGGAAAGATTATAAGGAAGAAATACAGAATGATTTACAAGAATTGAAACAGCAAATAACAGAGAAGAATGGAGATCTGTTGTATAAGACACTATATGGTTCTTGCAGGATCCATTCATTCATTTTATTTGGCATGAATAATTGCTACAATTGCTACAAAAAGATGCGTGCATTGTGTGGGGAGGGACTCGCGATGTCATGAAAACGAAGGTGAGAATGGTCTCCGGCAAATGAAAGACTTTGTAACTAGACAGAATCACACAAATTTGGCTGTAATAAACGTTCCTTATAGATATGACCTCCAGGAGAGATCCTGTGTAAACAGTGCAGTAAAAACTTTCAATAGAAAGCTGATGAAATATACTGAGTGCCTGAAGCAGAAAACTGTTGGGAACTATATACAAATCATGGTTTGCATTTAAATGGGAAAGGAAAAGATTTCATGGTGGAAAAATCGAAAATGTGATTAAGGATATTTTAAATGTGAAAAAATCAGCTCCAATTGGGATTAAATGGAAAGAACAAGAATTGACTGGATCCATTCATTCAGAAAATTGCAAAACAGCAAAGGTGAAAAATGTTGTGTTTGGAAGGCACTAAAAACAATAGGCAAGTAAATAATGAACGAGTAAGAGATGATTGTGGAGCCAAGGAGTAAAATCATGTCACACTGCCTGTGGTGACTCATCAACATAGGATGGTTTGGATCACCAACAATATACATGAGCATACTTGTGTCCAGTTACAAATCTCACTTCATTTCTTCAAACTGTACTTGACTAAACACAGGGAAATGTTTTCACATGCCTGCAGACTAAACTATAGGCCTATAGTGACAAGGTTAGCAGCCTGTTGTCTAGGACAGAAAATTAAATACATTACTTAGCAACCGGCTCTTCATCGCGAGGTTCATGTGGTGCTGGCAATTTCTCCCAGGTAGGCTCCACACCCCATATCTTCCTTGCATATTCTGCAATAGTTCGATCGCTGGAGAACTTTCCAGATGAGGCAATATTATGGATTGCCATTTCAACCCACTTGGACTGGTCCTGCAAACATTCAGCACAAATTTTGTTTGTTGGACTTAGAGTATGACACATGGATGCATAATAATTGAAGTTAATAGATAATACTACCAAAACAGTTAGAGAAGAATACAGAAGTCAAGAATGAGAACATTAAGTGGATTAGGGGTGGAAGGAGGGGAAGGAATATGGACAAGACAATGACTATGATGATTTCAAGCAATGGGGACATCAGAAAAAAATATTAAAAACATAATGTTTAATGAGGTGAACAGATTTATTTATTTGGGAAATGAAATAAAGTCAGAAAGGAAAACTATTGAGAGATAAAAAAAAAAGCAAGAAAAACTTCTAAATTTTACCAAATTACCAAATATAAACAGAATATTATGAAACACAAAAATTTCAAAGCAATGACCAACAACAACAACAACAACAACAACAACAACAACAACAACAANTGGGATTTGGCACCGTGTATATGTGGTGTTAACCGACGTTTCGGAGGAACGTATCGCCCCCATCTTCAGGGTTGAAGAAGTATAAGTAAATCTGCAAGCGACAACACCGTGAGACACGGTCAATTAACACCACATATACACGGTGCCAAATCCCAGAAGACTGCTTTCTTCATAGTCACCGCCGTGAAAGTCTCAAATCTTACAGAAATGAAATGTCTGCAGAAGTTGGAATTCAGACATTTCCAGGTAGACCTGCATGAGAAACAATTACAATGGTTTAGCCACTTAAAAACATAGATACACCAAGGATATCAATATGACTCTAATCTCTAAAAACTGGATAAAACTTATTGTACTTTTGTCTGATTACTGAAGCAGAGCCAGCTTCTGGAACACCATTTTTTTGTAACTCAAAACCAGACAGTGTATTTGATGTTGCTAAGAGGAAAAAAATTTAATGAAATTGATAAATGAGACACACCTGATAGATTTCGCCCACTCTGTCTTGGCACTTGATGTATGCATCAAAGTCTGCAAGCAAGAAGAACCTGTCATACTTGAGCAGGATGTCAGCCACATCCCTGAATTCATCTGGGTTGGCAGGACTGAAGAAGCCATTCTGAATCTGGTCCACACACTGCTTGATGTCTGGATTGCTGTTGTAGTAATCATACGCATTGTATCCATGGTGTTTCAGCTTCTCCACTTCATCCACCGTCATCCCAAAGATAAAGATGTTGTCTTGACCCATCTCCTCGGCCATTTCCACGTTGGCTCCATCAAGAGTACCAATTGTCAGGGCTCCATTCAACTGAAGGCAATATTATGGAACACAGACCTTGATGACAAACCCATCTTCCTGACAAATCAACAATTTCTCCATGAATTTCCTTTTAGAAAGAGAATAATGGGTTTTGAACACAGTGATAAAGCAATGGTCTGGGCTCGATTCCTGGTGCTACCATATTTTCTGAGAAGTAGTGTGTCTGGAATGGGGTCCACTCAGTCTTGTGAGGATAACTGAGGAGATATTTCAAGGAGATAGCGGCTATATTCCTATATTCTATAATTCTATAGAAACAAACACATAACAGATTCTCTAAGTTCAATATCACTCCAATATCAGACTCAAATCCATGCAATTGTGATTTAAAAGACAGCGAGACATCAAGACTACCATCTTTTGAAGCATGACACCAAGCAGACCTGTAGAAAGTTAACAATATTTTGGAGGAACTTGGTGATTCCAGCTTCAGGGTAGAACGTGCATAAGAACAGCCTTTACGATTCCATCTCGGCATCATAACCCCTCTTTTACAAAAGAATGTAAAGACAATCTTAACATTTGTCTGTGAGACTGAGATACTAAGAAGAAATATAATAACAACATACAGCGAGCTCAAATTAACCTTCATATGTTGGTAAAAGACTCAGAAGAATGGGTAAAATGAATAACGGGGCCAGCTTAGCAGAGTTAGATATATATCAGATGAAAAATATAATACAGTAAACCCTCGCTAATTTGGTTAGTTAATCTGGATATCGAATAATCTGTATCAAAATATGAAACCTGAAAAATGCTGTTCACAGTTGAGTGCATACTTTAAAAGACACATGGCATTTAGGAAGGCAGATGAATCACTTGTCTGTTCAGATAAAACTTGATAGTTTCTTCAAGCCTGCATTACCATATCCAAAAACAAGTACAACTTCTGAGTTTTCTATTGCTGAATAAATGTATCGTTCATTCATTCATTTCCTTTATTTTCCATATATCCATACAGGTAAAAAAACTTTTTATACTTTCTATATAAGGGTCCTACAGTGATTTTTTTTCATCAGCACTACTTAATATCATTAAATTTTCCATTTATTTGTGTATGAAGTCTTTTGGTCTTTTAGTGCTACCTTTTGTTTCACCAATCTGGATTATTGCTTAATTCAGACCACCTCTGCCCCAATTAATCAGGATTAGTGAGGGTTCACTGTAAATTCTTCATAATAATGGGTACAGTATTTAGAATTGACAAATAAAAGGGCACCAAAAAGCTAAGTGAAATGTGGACTGAAAGGAAGGAAATATTTTTGACGTATTATGAGATTGGAACATCTTTCTAGCATAACCTTAAATGAGCAAATAAACAAGTGAATGAAGAGAAGATATATGTCAAGTAGCAGATTTCTAACAACAGAACCCATCAATAAGGACAGAAATAAAAAGAAAAAATAACCTCAAAACGTACCATAAATTTCATGTTGCCAGTACCAGAAGCCTCTGTCCCAGCTGTAGATATCTGCTCACTGAGGTCTGCCGCTGGCATGATCTTTTCCGCTAGAGTGACGCGGTAATTCTCCAAGAAGATAACTTTAAGCTTGTCTCCAACAATTGGATCATTATTCACCACATTCCCAACAGAACAGATGAGTTTGATGATCTTCTTTGCCGTGTAGTATCCAGGAGCAGCCTAAAAAATGACAAGCAGGTCTGTGAAACAAATAAACCCACTAAAGGTTTTGAGCCTTCATGCATATTTAAATTCACTATATAATATTAATTTAGAGGTGGAAGTTAGTCGTGTATCATCAATTTTAACACAAAACAGTTCCACACAGTTTGTCTGATTGCAGAGTGACAGCTTGTTGTGTATAATCAGTTGGAGGAGAAGAAAGCTCGTAAAATAGGTTTGTCTGCATTATAATGTGAAATGATCGTATGATCTGTTGTGGGGCAGTGACTAGGTAAACACGTTTCTGTGACAACAGATACCCATGGAAGAATCAAAGATATTGTTGGAAACGGTGTTTTCTATGCGGTCCATGCTGAGGCTATATAATGAGACCCAGCAACCAATAGTAGACAAGAGTAACTTTCATATAAGAAAAAAAAAATCTGGTCATGAGCTCAAGCTGGGGCTCGACACCAAGATAGGCAGACTGACTGACCGTCAGTCGCAATATGACTTTGACTTTGAATAGCAGACAAACCCTTGTGGAGGCAGGGTTGAATACCTCCACTGTGACCCTGCAAGTTGTAGGAGGAGAAAAAAGGGAAGCCTCAAATCTGAGACAGTAAAATATGGTTGCAAGTCCCAAGGGACTCAGACCTGAGACAGACTGTGCTGGCAAGGACCAGCAGCATATACAAAAGACAGACCCATCCTCTCGTCAGAGAGGGTGCCGCACAAAAGAAGACCATAACTGTCAAACAGTAATAAATATAGTATGATCATGAGCCCCAGATGGGGCTCAACACCAAGATTTACTGACTGGCTGACTGTCAGTTACAACGGGACTTTGACTTTGACTTGAGTAGTAGGCAGCTGGACCAGAGGGTTAGTTGTGGGACGGCAGCCAGCCAGCAACGATGTAGGCAAAAGAGCAGAAGAATATCCATTGTTGGGAACCATAACCAAGCAATGACCAGTGAAGACTATAACAAACTGAGGCTTAGTGTGTGCTGTAGTGATTTGTTAAGTGTGTAGATTAGTGATAGCATTATAATTCTTTGAAGTCACAAGTTATAAAAGTGGAACAAATCCATTTACCAATCCAAACTTTGTCTAGTCACTAACGTATAACAATTAACAATCCACATGAACCATATTCATACCTTTCCTCCGATCATCACTGTACGAGGGGTGAAGTTGGCAGAAGGGTTTCGCTTGATACGGTTGTACAGTGTGATGATGTGCAAACAGTTTAGTAGCTGGCGTTTGTACTCATGAATTCGTTTAACCTGTATTTACAAAAGAAAAACATATTACTGAGTTCATCCTGTGAGCACATGCATACATATTTACAAGAGCCCATTTAAAACTTCTGAGACTGATGTATATGTTCAAGCACCTTAATGAACTGAATGGCATGGATGAAGCAAAAGAAAATACTGTCTTAATTTTTGGTTAATTTTACAATGCTGTAAATACAGCACCCTTGTTGCTGCTTTGCATTTAAAAAATAACCTTTATATTGTTATAATATTTTAAAAGTTTTTCACAACACAGAACTTTATAATGAATGCTAGCACCAGCGTTGTTTCCACCTCATAAGACTGAATGACTGCCATGTCAATATACTATTGTCAGGAAACTATAAATATACTCATAAAAGTGAGATTGCCTCTAAGGGCACACTATACTCGGCCAAAAATAACTTTGATGGTACATCATACCATGAGTAAGTGATCTTAATGGAAAAAAAGTCTTGTATGTTCAATAAGTCTTCCATATGGTGCTCTTAGGGATGATCATTTCTAGGTTGCACAATTTTATAACGACCTTCACGAAATAATAACATATTTGTAAATAGTGTTGATCCTGCTGCTGATAATGATGACACATCCTGAAGGATGTTTTATACAAAGTATATTTGTACAAAGGTTTGTGAAAATCCACTAATTGGGTCAATACTTTTCAAATTTAGGTTAGGTTAAGTTAAGTTAGGTTGGATTAGTTTAGGTTAGGTTAGGTTAGGTTACACTTTGTCACATATTTAATGTTATCACAAAATTGTGAGAACCTATCCTCCTTATTCCACAGGAGTTTCAGTATCGTTGTCTGGGGGAAGAGTTGTATTATGTTATGTAGAACAAGAGCAATACTGACAATGAACCTCTTTTCCAATAATGTAAGATATGTCATTGTTGTATTCACCTGTATGTCAAACATGGAGGCTGGGTTCACCTTCACACCATATTCCTTCTGCAGCAATTGTGCCAGCTTCAGTTTGTTCTCCTGTTTTACCTTCTGGACAGCCCTCTGAAAGTTTGTATCCTTTGCAAATTGTTTCAACTGCTGCAGCTGTTCCAAATGCACTATCCACTCCTCTCCAATTTTCTGCAAATAATAATTAGTTTATATACTTTTATTGGCATTAATATAAATTCCATTAACATTTATAATAATGATAATGTCTCAATGTAACGGGATGCTAAAATATAACATCATTGTGCAGACAACTGGTACATAACATAAAACACATATCTCAAAAGTTCTACAATTTCTATCTGAAATGCTCTTCTGTATGGCTAACATCTGACATGCAAGGAAAAATAATTCATGATCCAAAACAGAAGTCATTGCTCCTTAATCAGAATATGGCTGTGTTCTTGTCAGTAATCAATTTAAAGTCAAATTGAAGGACTTTTTGAGTAATAATTCCTTCTACACACTTGATGAATTTTTTAATAGATGATTTTATTTTGCTAAAGTAATTATTAATTGTTCACTTATTATTACAATTAACATAACAATATATATAAAGGGTCTTGGCAGAAATATGATTGCTTACTATATACTAATTGTTATTTTGAAATGTAATTATATTAATTTATGTATTCTTGAATTTATTTCTATAACTTGTTTTCTATGTTTTTTATTGTATCTATGTTAAGATTCAAACTTGACTATTTCCACATCTCATGGAACTTGTTTTCTGTATAGATCTATGGAAATGAAATAAATGAATGGAAAAGTATCACCTGACACTCAGAAACAGAAAAAACACTTCAAATAAGGAATTAAGTTTACATGTTTAATTTTTAAAAATGAGGAGTCAAATCGCATACAGAAATTCTATCACTTTTCTCATATATCACCATGATTACTGTACATATTGGTAAGAGCATAGAATAAGTACTAGAGTATCTTCAAATGTTTTCTCTTTGCTGTGTGGTAAGAAACACACAAATCTAAGAGGAACATTCCATTTTTATACCTATGATATGTAGTGTCATTATTACTTTCCTAACAATAGACCCATGTCTGGGGTCAAGACCAGTAAGAAGAGCACTGTATTTTGGTTTGTAATGCCATATGGTCCAGTAGAGGTTCACCTACATTTCTGAAGCACATCCTGCCTCTATCTTCAGAATCAAAGATACATGAAGCAAGCAATGAGCAAGAAGTAAGGAGCATGCTAAACTTGCAACAACAGTGTAAGATTATGCTCTTCTGCGATGTGATGCAGCATGATCTGGTACATAGTTACAAGTGCTTCTGAGGGAAATTCTGCCTCCATTTTCAGAGTAGAAGATTTTTTTTTTTTTAAGAATAAGGGAGCAGGTCCCTCTGAAATGCTGTCAACATTCCCTCACATTTCTTTCATGAAATCTTAAAGCAGATGGTTCAAATGTTCTGTGTTCGCAACATTCAGCATGAGATCAGAAAACTCAGATTACCTCTGCGATGAGATCGGCCAAGGACGGATTGCAAAGCAACAGCCACCGTCTGGGAGTAATACCATTTGTCTTGTTCTGAAACTTCTCTGGCGACAGTTCATAGAAATCACGGAAACTGCAACCAACACACGTCATACAGTAGACAGTTCTGTGTCCATCTCTCTGTCTATCCAGATATAACTAACTCTAAACTGTATGGTCTATCTTGAGCAGTTTGTGCAGGAGTGTATTGGGAATGTAAAGGTAAAGCTCCACACACTCTGTACTTCAGTACTAGGCTGAGGTGAGTGGTCAGGAAGCTCCTAGTTCCCACTGGAGGGAAGGCAGATGGGGCTGCAGAGATGAGCTACAGATAGAAGTGAGGAGAGAATCCCTTTGCCAGGAGCTGTGGGTCTGTATACTGAAACACAGATGGGACCTCAAATTGCGTCCACAATCCTTTGGTATGAGTACTTGGTATATTTCCATCCTTTTTTTCAGTTTTATTTTTTTTTAATCTGAGGAAGATGGGGACAGATGCCGGGTTTACCCCCTCCCCCTGCCAGCAATCATGTATCTTGTAAACTAAACTCCATGGCCTTAGTCCGCAAGTGAACTATACCGACCGAGCGACCGCTGCTTGTTGGCGAAGTTAGTGTCAACTTCAGTGGATAAAGGGCGTCGCATTGTCAGCACAACGAATTACCAGGGCTGTTAATTTCAGTTTTCTAGACCGGAGCCAATACTTTTCCGTTCAAGTAGCTCCTCAATTATCCTCACGAGGCTGAGTGGACCCCGTTCCAGCCCCACT
This sequence comes from Cryptotermes secundus, assembly GCF_002891405.2. NCBI lineage: Eukaryota > Metazoa > Arthropoda > Insecta > Blattodea > Kalotermitidae > Cryptotermes > Cryptotermes secundus. The sequence goes on from NW_019731616.1 coordinate 247,651, forward strand.
ACTTCTCACAAAATCTTGTAGGGCCGGGAATCGAACCCGGACCTCAGGATCTGTAGCCAGGAACTCTGACCACTAGATAACAGAGGTGGTCATCATGTTTGTTAACCTATGGTTACAGTCAGTCACTTATTACAAGTGTTCATGTTTGAAGATAAGTCGTCTTTTGATTGGATTGAACTGGTCAGTCACAAGCTGAGCAGTTTAGTTATGACATATACTAATACAACATGGCATAGTACCAACAGAGAGAAGATAATTAGATAAAATACATCCATGAGAAAAACAGCTGACACACCTCCAGCAAGTGTCAAGGTTAAGAATGTGTGAAGCTCTAGTTCCACTCCCATGCATTAATGGCATGACGCCTGCTTAATTAATTAAGCAATGGAACAACAGTTCACATTCCCTTCAACATATGTACTTACATGTCATTTTTAATGATATCTGAGTGTATTTGGGCAACCCCATTGACTGCATGTGAACCAACAATGCACAGATGAGCCATGTTGACCCTCTTCTCACCTTCCTCTTCTACAAGTGACATCCGTTTCACACGTTCCCAATCATCCGGAAACTTCTTTTGTACCTCCTGTTAAAATCATAATACATTATGTAGAACTGGTGTCGTCTCTCACCATGGTGGACCAAGAAATGTGGTCAGTTACTGAAATTAAAACACACAAAAATATTTGGACCCAAAAGTGAGATGAAATAGTGAAATAGAGAATATTACATAACAAACTCCTTCAAAATTTACATGGGTCAACCACTGTTGTACAGCAAGGAGGTTATGATCTGCTGAATATACAAGCTCAGATATGAGAAACAAAGAGATGCATTTTGAACACTGGTATGGAAACCCACTTTCAAGACCAAGGAGACATGAGTACAGTACTAAAGTGTATCTTAGGGAACAGAACGTGAACCGGACTTGCTTTCAGCACCGCTAAATATTCAGTCTTGTACCAGAATCTTAGTTAGCTGATCTGTTGTGGATTATGTGGTACAGATATTGCCAGGAAATATGTTTCATGCACCTGCCCATCCTTTTGTATAAGCATCTCACCAAATGTCTGTTAAAAAGCAAGGCACCTCAGGCAGTACAGTGACCAGGTGACATAGGCTGGACAATCCAAGAATTGGGCATCAACTCCTGTGGGGGACAAGAGATATTTCTCACCTGTGCAGCATCTGAACTGACCCAGGGGGTCCAATCAGCCTCCCATAAAATGGGTACTGGGGCTCTCTCTCCATGGATAAAGCAGCCAGGGTGTGAAGCTGACAACCCACCTCCATCTTGTGCCAAGGTCAAAAATATGAACATTTCATTTCATCATCAAATGCAGGGATCAATTTACCTTCCAATCTGTCTGGTCGTTCATCTGGTCATTTATTGGATTAAAATTTAGAAATGTGAAAAATAACTATGTTCTGAGAGTCTAGTAGATGGCAAGGAATACAAAACGAGCAAAGAAATAAGGGTGGAGTCCAGCTGGGTCCATTCAGCACGGTGGCCACTGATTGGCCTATTGTACCTGCCCTGGGTCATTATGATGATGGAGAATTTGGTGGAATGAAGATTGGCAGGGGAAACCGAAGAACTCGGAGAAAACCTGCCCCAGTGCCACTTTGTCCACCACAAATCCCACTTAACCAGACCCGGGATCGAACCCTGGCCACCGCGGTGGGAAGTCAGCTACTAACCGCTTGAACTATGGCGCGGCCCAAGAATGAAGGCTAAAGAAACAAAAGAGAAGGAAAGGCTTCACATGTTGAAGGGCCAATCTAAATCACTCTCGTCACTGCTTCACCTGCAAATGGAGGTGGTTGATGTGGTAGATAATCTGCAGATGGCGCGGCAGGATGCTGTCCAACATGGATGTGGGCCACCGCTCTAGTGCTTCTGGCAGAACAGTGTGGTTCGTGTAAGCACACGCCCTCACTGTGATGTCCCAAGCCTGAAAGAAATTGCATACAGCATGATACATTCTTATGATACTGTGGCATGTCTGCTGAAACGAGAATTGTGAAGCCAGCAAAGACAGCCGTTGCTAGGGAACGGCTTTGTAAACATGCCTGTTACTAGGCAATGGCTCAGCAGCCATCATGTGATTGCTGCAACAGATATGCACCCAACAATAGAGGAGAAGCTGGAAGAGGCGTTTTCTGTGTGGTGTGTGACGAGGATATATAATGAGGACCAGCTGCCATTAGCAGTCAGTCCAAGTAGAAACTGAGTGGAGTAAGTCGATAGAGAGTCTGCCAGCAGTCAGTCCAGATTTGCAGTAACTGTGGCTGGGGACAGTGTGGGAACCCAAACATGCCATTGGAAGCCGCTACCAAGCAGTACAGTGAAGACCATGACAGAGCACACTAGTTTGTGATAGTGATTTGTGTAGCCACAAGTTGCGTGTTGAGGAGTCCAATAAGCCCGATTACCAATCCGAACTCCATCTACAGTCACTCCATCATGTGACAATATGCTATAAAATTATGACAAAGGTTAATTAAGTAAACTTTGCAGCAGTACTGTTTTCACCACCACGAGGGGCTATGCTACAAGCCGGAAGGTCGCGGGTTCAAGTCCCGATGAGATCAGATTTTTTTCAGATGACATAATCCTTCCAGCCGCACTAGGCCCTGGGGTTTACTCAGCCTCTAAGAAAAATGAGTACCAAGAATTAATTAAATAATTTTCCTGGGGAGTAAAGCGTGGCCGGCGCATAAGGCTGAAAACCTTACCACCATCTTTGAGCCGATTGTCTAGATAATGTGGGACCCTCACCATCTCACAACCCTATGGGGCTTCATGGAATGGTACAGGGATAGCTTTACTTTTTTACTTTACTTTTTTCACTGGCTCAGTATATTTTGCCTCTACCATCTGAAGGCAGTTGCTTACAACAATACAAAATGGAAGACAAAAACCCTTCAATAATAACTAAATTCCTTCCTTTGTAATCAACCAAGTGCTGAGTCAGAGACCAGGCCTAAATTAAAGATAACTGGAACCGACACCCTGTGGTGAGAAGCCAATGTCTGCCTGTGCTATCCTATTAGATACCAAAGATAAATCCAACGAATGCTGGTCTTTCTGCTGTTCTTTGCACTATTGATTTTACCAGTTTTGAGAATATAAAGGTTAATGCTGATTATACGTGTAAATTATAATATTATAGTTATCACCTCAGTAACTACTGAAGAGAAAAATTATGACATTTAGAAACAGCTCAACAAGTATAAAAGTACAGAAGGTACACTTTCTATTTCAAGAGCCCATTAAACTCAACCTTTCATGGCCAGGTTTCTCACCCACCAATCCACCTTCTGAACTGAATTTTGGCAAAATATTCACAACAAATCAGCACCTCTCAACCCTCACCTTCACGCTGCAACTATTTCTACCTTAATGTGTAGGATATGAGGCTTTAACAGTAGTCAGTATCTTCCTGTGGTCTTTTCTGGTTATGATACTACATAGACTGATAGATGAGTACCAACATTTTGATGAATCTACTGCCTCCATCTTCAGGATTCAAAATTAACAAACACTAAAGTGTCTGTATCCACCTACCATACTATAACGTGATGTCATAAACAAGAATGCCACAATCTGATACTTGTTTTGGTATTTTCTCACGAGTTATATTAGAAGATTTTTTCAACCAGAAATTAAAATTTCCTGTAATATGCACCTTACAATAAAATTACATTAATAATAAACAAAACAATATTAACTGTGTGCTATAACAAATATAAAGGAGCTACAAAAGGAATGAAGATGGAATATAAAATGGTTAATAACAAAAGAGCTGCTAATGGGTTAATTATAAAAGGACTTGAAATGGTTACATAAGAAGAATATGGAGGGTTAGGTACAAACACTAGCCAGAACAGCGTAGTCAGTAGAGCGACTGGCTATGGCCTGGACGGCCCAGGGGTCAGAGTTCAAGTCGTGGTAAGGGCAAGTTTCTCTTCTCTCCACATCATCCAGACCTATTCCAGGGCCCACCAGCCTCCCATCCAATGGGTACTGGAGCCTTTTCCTCCCAGGGTTAAGCAGCTGGGAGCAGCTGACCACTCACATCCAACTAGTACCGAGATCAAGGATACATGGATCCGTACATTCACTCCCCCATACATCTTCATGGTATCGTGCTTAATTAGTTAAACACGGGAAAAGTTTCACTTTTTTGGGTACAAACAGACCGCAGAAGGATTTGTTTCCTACCTTCTCCCACGGCAGTCCCTCCACATCAACGAGGATCCTCATGAGCTCAGGAATAGCTAGAGATGGATGTGTGTCATTCAGCTGAATTGCTACCTTGTCAGGGAAAGAGTCAAATGACGTTCTCACAGGATCACGACACCCGAACTTGGAAGACTTGAAGCGCCGAATAATATCCTATAACACAACTATCATGAAACATCTTCCAGCAATTGTAAATAATCACATGCACTTGTACCTGCAGATGTTTAGGGACTCTCTCCTGTAAACCAAGTCATTTTAGGAAAAGGGTTAGGAAGGTGATAAATGAGGCGAAGTGAAGGTGTGGGGGAATCATCAAAAAATGCAGTGAAGTGTGAAGGCTACATAAGTGTGTTGAAGTGGAATTAATGGAAGGTCATGGTGAAATGTGACTGCATCAGTTCATGAAATTACGTATTTCATTACTGTTACTGTTTCATGTAGAGCATGCTCATTTTTTTATTAATATTATTTTACATAATTTTAGTTTTAATTGTATTTGCATTGTATTCATTGTGTGTAGCGTGTCCTAAATTGTTTGTATAGTTTTGTTTGCTGTGTTTTGTTTGAGCATGGTGTGCTATTTCGTGTGATGTGTTTCATTTGTGTGTTGTGTGTTATTGTAGTATCATTGCCACTGGGAAAACCCCATTTGCAATTAAAATAACAACAACAACAACAACAACAACAACAACAATAATAATAATAATAATAATAATAATAATAATAATAAACCTTTAATTACTTATGTAATATATCTGCCTTCAGTGTTTGTAAAAAACAAAAATTCTGAATTATTTATTAGCTTCACAAATTACACATTTAGAATATGATTTCATTTGAAAGTTTTATTTTGAAACTAAACTATGCCACTCTTATAATCATTAGTGGTTTACTATATGTCAACAACAAGCCATTCCATAAACAATAATCCCTAACCTGCAAAGTTGCAGCACACATGAAATACTCCTGCTTCAAACGGAGCTCCTTGCCCTCAAAGAAATTATCATTAGGGTATAACACCCTGGAGATATTCTCTGCAATATTTCTATCTATCACAGCCTGTATATAATCTCCATCATTAACTGCAACAACAAACAGAATGATATTACTAAAATATGAGGGTTGGAACTTTAATAGTGGCAACTATTTATTTACAACTGCTACAAAATAGATGCATGTTTCAAAGTTTTACTGTCCTTCAACGTAGTTACCAGCATTGTGTACAACTCATTTCCAGTGATGTGGAAGTTGTAGGATACCTTTAGCAGCGGTCTACTGCCTGAAGAATCTCTGAACAGTTCTGAAGCGAATGCCACNGAGGAGGGTGAGGAGGAGGAGGAGGAGGAATAAGAAGAGGAAGGGGAGGACAAAGAGGAAGATGAGAATGAAGAGGAGGAGGAGAGGAAGGAGGATGAAGAGGAGAGGGAGGAGGAATAAGAAGAGGAAGATGAGGATGAAGAGGAGGAGGAGGATGAAGAGGAGGAGGAGGATGAAGAGGCAGAGGGGAGGAAAGAGGATGAAGAGGAGGGTGAGGAGGAGGAGGAGGAGGAATAAGAAGAGGAAGGGGAGGACAAAGAGGAAGATGAGAATGAAGAGGAGGAGGAGAGGAAGGAGGATGAAGAGGAGAGGGAGGAGGAATAAGAAGAGGAAGATGAGGATGAAGAGGAGGAGGAGGATGAAGAGGAGGAGGAGGATGAAGAGGCAGAGGGGAGGAAAGAGGATGAAGAGGAGGGTGAGGAGGAGGAGGAGGAGGAAGAGAAACAAGAAGAAGAGGAAGGGGAGGACAAAGAGGAGGAGGAAGAGGAGAATGACACTTCTTGTGGTCTACCTCATGCCCCCAGACTAAAGCCATATTCCAAAAATATTTCCTCCAAAACGTCTCCCCAGTCTTCATTCATAAACCTCCTACCATATCCGTCTTCGTGCTACATAACCATAACAGTTCATACAGAGATGTGATATACGATATAGTCAAGTAGATTCTAAAGGGTTCTCATAATGGTGCATAACACTTGTAATTACTAGGTTTCTGGACTTTGTTGATTGGCTGATTACCTTAAAAACCAGAGAACACAACGTTCTGGAAACTTGATCTGTTCCCCCCTCATGAGAGGTAGGGATGAGTTCACTGATCGAGGATAGCTCTTTCTAAGGAACCCAACAGAGTAAGTGTCTCCCCTTCACCTGAGGATCTGGTCCTGTGATTGAGGATAGCTCTTTCTAAGGGACCCAATAGAGTGTCTCCACCTCACCTGAGGACCTGGCCCTGTGAGTGAGGTTAGCTCCTTCTACGGAACTCAACAGAGGGTCTCCTTCCCTCACCTAAAGACTGAAATAGATACAGTGTCCAAAACATTATGTTCTCTATTATCGTCAAATACCGGACAATGGACAAAGTCCAAAAATCAAGTAATTACAAGATACTGTCAACACACTCGCAGGAATATGACCACAAATATGAAGTTATAAATTCTCATTGACAAAATTATGTAAGGGCAGTAATTATCTATATAAGAAAATAAATAAATGGAGAATAAACACATTAATACAGAGATAAGTTCATAAATAAATCACTTAATAAATTCAAATAATTTGGCAATAATGCATGCTAGGATATGCATATAAAAATATGAATTCTTAAAAGAAATTCCTAACAGTGATCTAAGAGTGCACTGATTTCTAATATTCAAAGGTTTTGATAAATAAATACATGAATAAACTGACTGAACAATCGATGACTCAATTAATATGATAATCAAATGCATATAAAGATTTTGGTAGGGAGAGCAGTAAGACAACTTCTTGTATTGACTTACAGAATTTCAGGTTGAATTCCACGGGAGACTTGGCCGACCAGAGTCGCAGTGTGTTCACCACATTGTTACCGTAACCTGGGACTGGACTGTCATATGGCATCGCGAACACAACCTACAGACGTAACAAGGGCACTACATTTAAGCACTGTTGTCAGCTCATGACAGGAGGAAAGGTACAACCAGTATTTCTTTCAAGAGAAGCAGCCAGTCCATATTTAATACTCTTGCTGAAATTCCTTGAATATTTGGGACAAATTATTTTTCTTAAATAGCTTTAAGTGCTGCTATTAATATCACGTATGTTTAATTTTTCAATTCTGATTTACTTTGAAAACTGTGAGGGGGGAGGAGGTGATGCCTTGTTAAAGCTAAATGGTAAAACATCTAATCACTAAATGATTTAAGACAATCTTACCAGGGCCCAGATTTTAATGACATGTCATCTTTTTTTCAACTGAAAAAAAATCCAATGATCTCATCAAGAATCAAACCCACAACCTAGTGCTGGTAAAATTTAACATACCTGCGTGTTGACCCACTTCTTCCCCTGAGGTGTGTTCTCAACGTGACCATAGAAGTTGACTGGTAACATATATTCTGGGCGGGCCTTTTCCCATGGATTACCGAACCGAAGCCAATCATCAGGTTCCTCTGTCTGACAATATAATTCAAGACATTAACTGTATCTGTATGTCTTCAAAACTATTTAAGGGCACATTACATAAAGAAAGGAAAGATGTCATGCAGAAGCAAGGAAGACCATGGCAGGAGAGTGACAAGCAGGAGCTTCAGGAAGACAGAGATGAGAAGAGGCTTGGTTGCTACGTGACACACATGAAACCATAAATGTGAAAGGAGGAGGAAGTAGTGCAGTTTTCTGAGGAGTTACGCTGTGTACCAAACTACACACCATTACATCCCACAAGACCATAACCTTAATGTAATCAATTTATTTTAAAACTTCAACCGCCATTGTGAAGGACTGAAATTACATTCCACAGAACATACAGAAGTCAGTAAAATTTAACACACGGCACTTTAATATAAACAGGAGAGACCAATTTAACTTTAGCGTCCCTGTGATCTACAATATGCTGACTTTACAGACTTTACATTACTGTGTAATACATCTCCATGCACCAATTGAGAAAAGGTTAAAGGGAAGAATTATACTTAGGAGCCATTGCAAAACAGCTGAGGAACATAAGAACTATACATCATGTCAAATATATAAGAATAACAAGTCATTTTGTATGATATAAAGTTAATAATAATAAAATGGTAGCGTATCTGAAAGAACATTTAAAATATGACTTCACACATACCTGTTCTCCATTCTTTATTTTCTGAGCAAAGATACCATACTCATAGCGGATCCCGTAGCCGTAAGCTGCAAGACCGAGAGTTGCCATGGAATCAAGAAAGCAGGCAGCCAGTCGCCCAAGGCCTCCGTTACCCAGACCTGCATCTTCTTCCAACTCTTCCAGCTCCTCAATGTCGAGACCAAGCTAAAGAAAAACAGTTACGATAGAACTTTCAATTCCCGCTGAATTCAACTGAACTTCTTTAATCTATGAAGAATGCCGTCTTCTGGGATGTGGCACCGTGTAGATATTGCATAAACTGACGTTTTGGAGGAATGTATCGCCTCCATCTTCAGGGTATAAATATCCGTGAGCAAGGAACCAGCATGAGCAGGTGGCAGGCAGTTACAAGTGTCAGATCATTTCATTATTCAAGAAGTTATTCAGACTGAAGTAGACAAACGGGTCCTGCCACGATTTTATCGCAGACAGGCTGCCAGAACATTTGCTGAGAAACTTACATTTAAGACATTTGGCACTACTCTTATTGACTGCCCTCAAATATTCAGGATAGAAAAATGTTTTTCTTTAATAATTTTAATTTATCATTTCAATACTTAACCATCAGTAGATGCCATCTGTTAAACATTCTTTGAATTTTTCTTGTAGTGACTCGCCAATGCAGGATCTCTTCAACCTATCTAAAGAGTGACTGAAGAAAATCTGTCCTGTCATAACTGGTAACAGTCTGTCGGCCTAGAGGTTATGGCTGTTTATGTAGTAATTGTGCTTGTTCCCAGTGTCATGTGAGTGTACATCCTCATTTTGTGGCATGAAACAGCACTTTCTGTCATACAGTACTGCTTCACATACATGCACATTCATACTGAAAACATTCTACACAGTGTGATGCAAGGACTGTTTACCAAAGGAACAACAGTTGAAGTGTCACACCCATCTAGTGGTGAGATATAAAATGCATAAAAGCTTTATTTTCACCTCATGCATCTTCACAGGCTGGTGCTTAGACACAAGGGGAACTTCATTTTCATGCTTCTAACTCAATGCATTCCACTGTACTGAGTCCATGCAAAAAAGACTCATGGATAATGAGAATGATAGTGCTTGAGGCTTCTCTGTTTTCTGCTGACTGCTGCGTTAACTTTCAACCTCCTGTGCCATACATGTCAAGTGCCCCAAAGCACACGTCACTAAAATAATTTTGAGGATTCCATGGAGGCTGGACTGAATATGAATTATCTAAAATAGGTCTGAGCGTCAGTTTTCTCTCATTATTCTACTGCAGGTTTTCTTTGCTTTTGTGATAATATTTTTGCCTCTGTCTTTCCAAGTTCACAGTGTGAAATCTTTATTTGGAAGCTTCTCTCAAGGGATGTGCTGTGTAAAAGNGACAGTCTGTAGGCCTAGAGCTTATGGCTGTTTATGTAGTAACTGTGCTTCTTCCCAGTGTCATGTGAGTGTACATCCTCATTTTGTGGCATGAAACAGCACTTTCTGTCATACAGTACTGTTTCACATACACGTACATTCATACTGAAAACATTCTGCACAGCGTGATGCAAGGACTGTTTACCAAAGGAACAACAGTTGAAGTGTCACACCCATCTAGTGGTGAGATATAAAATGCATAAAAGCTTTATTTTCACCTCATGCATCTTCACAGGCTGGTGCTTAGACACAAGGGGAACTTCATTTTCATGCTTCTAACTCAATGCATTCCACTGTACTGAGTCCATGCAAAAAAGACTCATGGATAATGAGAATGATAGTGCTTGAGGCTTCTCTGTTTTCTGCTGACTGCTGCGTTAACTTTCAACCTCCTGTGCCATACATGTCAAGTGCCCCAAAGCACACGTCACTAAAATAATTTTGAGGATTCCATGGAGGCTGGACTGAATATGAATTATCTAAAATAGGTCTGAGCGTCAGTTTTCTCTCATTATTCTACTGCAGGTTTTCTTTGCTTTTGTGATAATATTTTTGCCTCTGTCTTTCCAAGTTCACAGTGTGAAATCTTTATTTGGAAGCTTCTCTCAAGGGATGTGCTGTGTAAAAGTGAATCAATAGAAGGGTAAAAAAGTAAAGGTGTCCCTCTAACAGGCAGTGGAGGCTCGTAGGGTTGTGAGATGTTGAGGCGCCCGCATTTTCTCTAGACATTCAGCTCACAGATGGCAGTGAGGCTGTCAGCCTTATGTGCCAGCTCCCTTTTGCCTCCAGGAAGATTCCTGATACTCATTTCTGTTAGAGGTTGAGCCGACCCCAGGGCCATAGTGCGNTTGAGCGTCAGTTTTCTCTTATTATTCTACTGCAGATTTTCTTTGGTTTTGTGATAATATTTTTGCCTCTGTCTTTCCAGGTTCACACTGTGAAAATCTTTATTTGGAAGCTTCTCTCAAGGGATGTGCTGTGTAAAAGTGAATCAATAGAAGAGTAAAAAAGTAAAGGTGTCCCTCTAACAGGCAGTGGAGGCTTGTAGGGTTGTGAGATGTTGAGGTGCCTGCATTTTCTCTAGACATTCGGCTCATAGATGGCTGTGAGGTTGTCAGCCTTACGTGCCAGTTCCCTTTTGCCTCCAGAAAGATTCCTGGTACTCATTTCTGTTAGAGGTTGAGCCGACCCCAGGACCATAGTGCGGCTGGAAGGATTAGGTCAATTGAACAATCCGACGACCTTATCAGGAATTGAAGCTCATGTCACTAACCAAGATTATCGTATTGTTGTCGCTACCAACATGCCTCTGAATAGAATGTCTTGATTACTGAGGGGGAATACTGGAACATGTGATACAGGAGGACAACATAATAGCCTGAGGGAGATGTGGAGGGGGTTGATCCATGGGGCTTCTTTCTGTGGCCTTAGACTAGCAGCATGCCTGTGAAGAGAATCATAAAATGGGAAGTATGCTAGAGGGGGAAGCATAACAGCTCCAGGGAGATGTGGAGAGGATTCATCCTTCTGTGGCCTCAGTATGACATCACTAATAATTATTACATTACCATAACAATAATAACTTGAACACACAAACCTGATACATGGCTTCATCACAAGCACCTTGGATCCCTAGGTTGATCATGGTATTCTGCAATGATCGTCCCATATAATACTCCAGTGACAAGTAGTATACACGCTGCAACAGAAAAACACAATACTAACTAAATCCGTGGCCTCAAGAGAACTATACCGACAGAGCGGCCGCCGCTTCTCGGCGAAGTTAGTGCCAACTTTTGCGGATAGAGGGTGTCGCGTGGTCAGCGCAACGAATCCCCACGGCCATTAATCTCTATTTTCTAGACCGGAAAAAAACAATAATATTAATGTATTAGTATTATTACTGCTGCTACTACTACATACAGTTTGGGCTTTGTATGAAGTACTGTACCGATACAAACCAAGGTGTAATTTGTCCGACAGCTTTTATTGCACACCTCAAATATCAAAATCCATTAAAATCATTCGACAGCTTCGGAACAGACACAATCGCAAAATTACAAGTATGCTTTAGAGCGAGGGCACACCTAGGAAACTGGCAACCGCAACGCAACCGAAATTTCCGAGAATTGTTATCAGCCTGAGTTGAACACATGTTACTGAATGAAGCAGCGCAAATTGAGGAAACGGCAACACAGTTTCCTCAATTAGCACTGCTCCATTCAGTAACATGTCTTCAACTCAGGCTAACAACAGTTCTCGGAAATTGCGGTTGCGTTGCGGTTGCCAGTTTCCTTGGTGTGCCCTCACTCTTAATCTTATACACATGGTTAGTTATTCATAAGGGCGCGAAACATTTTAAAAATCCACAACAAATAAACTACGCAAAGAATGCATACAAGTCTTTGCTCGTTTCTATTTTCGCCGTCAAATAAAGTCACACATTTCCTTCGGCAAAATTAAGTAATATGAACGCGATATCGTAACGAAAGCTCTGGGAAGCAGTTCCTTAAAGGTCACCAGGACATTTCAACGATGCTGTTTTGACACAAGCGCTGACTGCATTTTGGTAACGCCGACTAGCAATTCTGGGCAGGGTTATCAAGGCTTCCAGCCAACAACAGGGCATTGGCTCCTTTCACAATACAATAGATTAGATCCAACTCTAAAGGCGCTAAAAGCATCAAGGCCAGGAGACAAATCTAGAACAAGCGTTTCCCAACTGCGTTTCGCAGAACCCTTGGCGAATTTTAGCATAAAGAACATCGTGGTTTTTCTATACTGGTTTATTTTAAGATTTGCCTGCAGATCGACCGCAGTTCTGGGCAAACTTCGTGAAAAATCATAAATTTTGAGTGACCCCGTTCGTGGATGATGTTTAGGAAATACAATAACGGCTCGAAGATTAACCTCTTCTGGGATGTGACGCCGTGTAGTGTGATAGATATTTACGGATGTTTCGGAGGAACTTCCTGCCTCCGTCTTCATGGTACTTACCTGAAGACAGGGGCAGCAGATATCTCCTAAACGTTGGTAAATATAAGTCAGAATATGGTGCCGCGCCCCAGAAACAGTAGAAATATTCAGCAGTGACCATCAAGAACACATCAATTCTGGTCTTATAAAAGGGATGTGTTCACTTCCTTTTGTGGGTGATATAACGAGGCTGTCAATATCGAGACTATACAGCGTCGGCTGTAGGATGAATGATGAATTGGAGATGATTTTGATGGAAGCAGTTGTGTGGCCTAATCGAACGCTATCCAGGAATGCGTCTTGAGAGACAGAGGAAAATCACGAAAAACTCAGTCAAGGTAGCCGGTGTCCCGCCCGAGTTCGAACCGCGCACCTCCCAAATACATACCCAGAGAGTTACGTATAGACAAAGCGGACTCCAACTTTGTTATACCGTGCCCCCTTATACCAAAACTGTGCCTGAATACAACTACGGTTTGAACAATTCTTGGGAGCATGGTGACCTCTTTCAGAGTAGGTCGCGATCCACAGTTTTATTAAATATAAGACAAATCATTTCGATGATGCGTTCGATTATCATCATATAATTGAGAGAAAAAAATGTTAAACCAAATTGACTTTCCGATAATTAATTTTTAAATATGATATGAAAATGCATCCATACATGGCGAATATCTGATATTCCAACCACAAACACGAATTTCTACGAAGAACCTACGATCAGGGCCAATAACAATAGATTTCTCGGACAGTATGAAATAAACTGAAGCACATGATCGCTAACGATCGAGCCTCAGAACTCTCGATAATCGGGATCAATGATCCAGTTGGTATCTGTAATCTTCAAAAGAAAAGGTCACCACCGCCGTACCCTTGACCTCTTCTTGTCGTCACTTCCGGGGTCGAAGCAATCTGTTCACAGTTCTAAAGAATTCCAGAGACATATTTCATCGAAGGTCTCAGTTTTTTCGTCCACTGAAAAAGAAATTTCCAACCTCTGACACGTCTTTATACATTGACACAGGTCAGCGCTTTGTAAGATCAGCAATAAACATGCACAGACCTTGCACGAGCAGAGTTCAGTACAAGAAATTAAATCAAGTGAAAACAAGACGTTACAAGAAGTACTTAAGTGGTCTACTACTATTTCTTTCAGAGTTTTCACTTGAATAGAAGGGATACTTAAATTATTAACTGGATGTCCATCTTCTGCAATATGACCCTGTAGTTTCTGGTACAAATTTACCGACGTTGAGGAGTTAGACGCACCGCCTTCATGTTCTGAGCCCACAAATCAGCAGGCTTGCTTGTTGCCAGCTGATCACTTAGTTCATTTTTGACCCTCCGAAACGTCAGTAAACTTCCTCCAGACTTCCTCCAGGCGTGACACAGCAGGTACCAGTCGGAAGAATGATAATTGGCAGGGAAAAACGGAAGTACTCGAAGAAAACCTACTCCGGTGTCATTTTGTCCACCATAAATCTCACACAACCTGAACTCAGTTCGAATCTTGGTCGCCGCGGTAGGAACTACTAGCCTGAACTATGGCACGGCAGGTTGCTTAGCTTAACTCTTCTGCCTTTAAGAAGGAAGCAGTATTCCGAGACGTTGCTAAACTATCTGAGTAGTCACATCTCGCACTGCCGTTGCGACTGTTTCATATCCAACAAAGTTATCATGAAGTTTGTGGCCCGTTTCCGTGTGTAATTAATTTACCGGAAGGGCGTACGTATTTTGTAACGCGGAGCAGTAGGGGCTACAGGGAGGGCCGCGCCATAGCTCAAGCGGTTAGTCGCTGGCTTCCCACCGCAGCGGCCCGGGTTCGATCCCGGGTCTGATCAAGTGGGATTTGTGATGGACAAAGTGGCGCTGGGGCAGGTTTCCTCCGAGTGCTTTGGTTTCCCCTGCCAATCTTCATTCCACCAATTGCTCCACAATCACTCTCACCTATCATCTGGGGCTGGTACAGTAGGCCAGAAGTGGCCGCAGTACAAGGGACTTAGTCCCACCCCACTAGCAATAAAAAGAAGGGCTACAGGACGAAGATGCAGATCCTGACAGGGCCAAATATCTCTCCGTTCTACACAGCGTCCAGACGGGCCCTGAGGCTCGCTCAACCTTCAAACCCTCGGGCACCAAGACCTCATTTGTTTGGAAGTGGCTGAAATGTAATGCTGACCACCCATCTCCATCTAAGGATGAGGTCTCAAATGACTGGAGTTTTACCTCCACGCCTCTATAAGATTCCATGGTATTATAATTCAGCCTAGAGCTATCTTCAGTGTCGTGTTTATTCTTACCCTCTGTGGCTTAGTGGTCAGAGTTCCTGGATACAGACCCAGAGGTCCTGGGCTCGATTTCCGGCGTTACCAGATTTTCTGAGAAGTGGTGGGTCTGGAACGGGGTCCACTCAGCCTCGTGAGCATAATTGAGGATCTGCTTGAATGGGGAAGTAGCGGCTACGGTCTAGAAAACCGAAATTAACGGCCGTGGGGATTCGTTGCGTTGACCACGCGACACCCTCTATCCGCTAAAGTTGGCACTAACTTCGCTGACAAGTGGCAGTCACTCTGTCGGTATAGTTCGTTTGCGGACTAAAGCCAAGGAGTTTTTATCTCTGATATACGCAAGGAACTAAAATCAGCGCCGACTCCCAAGATAAAAAAAAACTACCCTCTAGTCTACGACATATCACCACGGACATTTACTTTACTTCAAAATTATTTCTGTGTAGACTTAATTAAAATTAGTGAATAATTAATTAACACAAATATTTAAACTCTCTGGCAGAGATGTTCAACAATGTTTTAACGTTTTAACCTGTATGACTAATATTACAGTCTAGTAGCCGGTCACAGCAGCCGAGCGGTCTAAGGCATGAACTATCTTCGCTCGCTCGGAAGCCGGGATCGTGGGTTCGGATCTGTTTCCTGTGAGGTACGGACTGAATTCTTATATATTATTCTTATACACTGCCGGTCACAGTATCCGCGCGGTCTAAGGCATGAACTGTTTTCGCACGCTCGAACACTGGGATCGTGAGTTCGAATCCGACTCGAGGCATGTATGTGTGTGAGCGTTTATTCTGTTTGTGTTGTTCTGTGTGTAGGCAGAGGCCTTGCGACGGGCTGATCCCCCATTCAAAGAGTCCTACCGTCTGTGTATAGATTAAGAAACTGAAAAATAGGCCACGGTCCACAAGGGATGTAGATAGACAGACAATAAAGGGATTTTAAATGTAACCGGGGATAAGCATCCAGCAACTAATCTGATGTCTCAATAACACTAACATTGCGACAGTGCGAACTTCTGAGATGAGAGGTACACTACAGCCACTTAATGTAAGATCGTGAAATGTTTTGTGGTATCAGATCCCCGAACCATATGCTTGACGCCTTCCTCAACAATTTTTCCGAGGGAGGAGCCAGTTTTCAAAGGGGCCCAGAAACAAATTTGCTTATAATTTTACGTTCAAGCAATCTACGACTATTTTTACTGATGGCCTTAGATTCTCTGCTTCAGAGCGTCCAGAAAGCCTCTGGGGCCCACCGTGCCCCATATCCAGTGCTTAATTAATTAAGAACCACGCCATGAAGACGTATAGGGGAGTGGAGGTATAGCTCCACCGCTCTTGACCTCGGCACGAGACGGAGATGAGTGCTCAGCTTCACGCCCCAGTTACATTAACCCCATGGAACGTGCCCCCGATTCCCAGAGGCTGGTTAGGCTCTAGAGCAGCCGTGTCAAACATGCGGCCCCCATAGCCACAAAGTGCGGCCCCTCAACTTTTAGAGCTAATTGATATTAAAATCAATATTAAAATTTTAGTAGAAATATTTTTTTGTAAGGACAATTTTCCAACAGACCAGACGACAAGAAATCTCACGCAGACATAAATTAGCAGGCTGCAGGAAATTCAATGTTTTGCTATTTCTAACATAGTTTCTTGTGTAATCTCTCTTTTTACATTTTGAAAAGCTGTTTAATACTTGTCAAAAATGGCATTCTCTTGCTTTTTAAAACTGTAAGATATGTGACTTTAGGTAATTATATGGAAATTATTCCTAAATAGTAAATAGAATTAAATTTCCTTGTATCAAAATCTAATGTATATTTCCATTTTGAAGTGCGGCCCTGGACTATTATTTATAAGGCTGAGGTGGCCCTCTGTACAAGTTGAGTTTGACATGCCTGCTCTAGAGCCAGTCTTAATGTTATGAAGGAGAGGAAAATCTCTCGCTTTTCTCGGGAATAGAGCTACGGCCGTCCAGTCTGTAGCTATAAGTAGAATTAAGGAAGGATAAAACTGAATATAACATTGCGAAGCTGTGGACTGCATTCAAGTGGAAGGCTCTTGTGAACAGTGCGAAGCTGTGGACTGCATTCAAGTGGAAGGCTCTTGTGAACAAGGGCACCATAAATTTCTTGACAAGTTGAGCAACAGCCGCCTTCAAGTAAGGTGCACAATTGCTGATAATAGCAGTTCTTATGGTAAGTTAGCGACAAAACACTGTAAATATCACTATCCGCCTGTGTGGGATTTCTCTTATGTGGCGACAGGCACAATTCCCTCCAAGACTTGGCGCCCATCCTGAATATATCTGCGATCTTTTCCGTTCTTCTCAACCGGCGATATTCCGGAGAGGGGATTAAAACAAGACTCCGTGGCTTTATTCCGCAGCGAACTATACCGACTCAGCGACCGCCGCTTGTCGGAGAAGTTAGTGCCAACTTTAGAGGATAGAGGGTGTCGCGTGGTCAGCACAACGGATTCCCACGGCCATTAATCTCGGTTTTCCAGACCGGAGCTGCTACTTTTCCATTCAAGTAGCTCCTCAATTATC
>NW_019731616.1:265341-271677 GCF_002891405.2 Cryptotermes secundus
AATCTGGTAGCGCCGGGAATCGAACCCGGGAACTCTGGATCTGTAGCCAGGAACTCTGATTACTAGACCACAGAGGCGGTCATAAAAATGCATTTTAAAATCTTTTTTACACATTTAAAAATCGAATTATATGTTTATTTGTTCATCTATTAATGGGTATTATAGGAGAAATACATTATTATGAAACAAATACAGGACATTCCATGATCTATGCAATAGGTGTTCCAAAAAAGCAGCATAATGGTGAAATCGCATAAACAGAACATAATTTCCCTATCTCGCCTTATATTCCGCTTCCCAAACCCACGCAATAACCTGCTTCCCTGTTCCCCCCCCCGCCCCGCCAGCTAGCAATTCACATTAAAATGACCGCTATGAACTGAATTCGGTCTAAACTGGTTCAGGGCGTTAAAACGAAATAGTAATTCTTTAACTCGCAACTAACGCGGAGTACATGTATAAAAAATCAAACTGTCATGTTTTTCTCAGTTACAGTAACGTAATTAGGAGTACGTAGTAGTGTAGTTGGTTGAGGCACTATGCTACAAGCATGAAGGTCGCGGGTTCGATTCTCGATGAGATAATTTAATTTTTCTATTGACCTAATCCTTCCAGCCGCAATATGACCCTGGGGTCGACTCAGTCTCTAACAGAAATGAGTACCAGGAATCTTCCTAAGGGTAAAGGGCGGCCGGCGCGTAAGGCTGACAACCTTGCCGCCATCTTTGAGCCGATTGTCTAGAAAATATGGGAGCCTCGACGTCTCACAACCCTATGGGCCTTCATGGTCTGTTACAGGGATAGCTTTACTTTCCTTTTTCTTTTACAGTACGTAATTATAAGAGTGAGAAGTTTAAAAAAACTACAATATAAACACGGCGTCATCCAGTCATAACAATCGCGACGTTGCTAGAGGTTACGAAATAAGACAACAATGGAGTTTACGTTTACATGGTGGCATAACATGACTAAATGACTATCAATGATCACAATATGGGCAACAGATCTGCAGTAATGAATGTTCGTTTAACAAAAAAGAAAGTCCACAAAAGCACTGTAACTTGTGTTGCCCCAGGCAACCGCTTGCTCAGTCTCTGTTGTCATGCTGACCCTACCTAGAAATCTCTACACTACAACTCTTCAACTTCTCGAGAAGGACTCAGGTCCAAGGAGCAAGTGAGTTAGTATGATCCTGTTAAGAAATGGAAATGCCCATTTTGAACTCAACTGAAGTAGTCTGCGCAATTTTTAACAACAAAATCCGTCTTTGTCACGGTAAAATGGTAAAGTTATCCGGACCATGGGCCATGAAGGCCCATAGGGTTGTGAGAGGTTGAGGTTTCCACATTTTCCAGACAATTGGCTCACAGATGGCGGTGAGGTTGTCAGCCTTACACGCCGGCCGCTCTTCACCACCAGGAAGATTCCTGGTATTCATTTCTGTTAGAGACTGAGTCGACCCCAGGGCCATAGTGCGGCTGGAAGGATTAGGTAAATTCATAAAAATCCACCTAATCGGGACTCGAACCCGCGACCTTCCGGCTTGTAGCATAGTGCCTCAAGCAACTCGCTACCGCGTACCCCTCTTTGTCACGGTAGTGGTGACAACCTACAGCTCCTAGACAATTCAATTTACTTAACGCCTACTACTGGTCACTGAATTCGGGTTTCCTCAGCTACTAGCCCTAAAATCAACACAGGCAAACGGTCGCCGTAATGGAAAATACATCGCGTCAACATTCGAATGCCAAGTTTCTTTCTCGGTTTATCTCAATTGCGCAAACTGTTACATCGTCGCATTGGAGGTTGATTATAACTGGTACGTTAAAAGGGATATTGTTTTCTTTTTAGTGGGTTATTTGATGACGCCGTCAGAAGCCTGCTTATATAGCGTCGAATGGTAGACCAACTGATGAATGATGAATTGGAAAGAATTTGTAAGGAAACGGTTTTGGTCGAGAGGTACCACTCCGGCAGTTTCCTGGGCGCCTGAGGAAAGCCTCGAGAAACTTCGGTCAGGTTAGCCGATGACCCGACCGAGATTCAAAGCGAGTACTTTCTGAATATTAGTCAACGAGCGCTACTGGTTTACTAGCCCGATCAGCGGGAGGGTTGCAGCGGTTGTTGTATTAAGTCAAGGCAAGGTACAGACGGTAGAGAGGGGGCGTGTCTTAAATATTATGTCAATGACCCCATGCAAACATGGATAGTAAGCGTGCATACCAAATACTTCATAAAAAAACATATTTTGGGGTCCTTCTCGTAGTAGTATTGCTGGGTTCGAATCCACCGGGAGACCAGATTGTCTTTGACACTGTGTGCCAACGCGAAATAATAATCCCTCGGTGTGGAAACATTGCGGTCCTTGACTAGCGTGTAGTGGAGGTGTCTGTTGAAAGCCTTCTTAATGTTGGTCACATTTTCCACCTGTGCAATCCCTCTCACGCTAATTTGTTTACGCTTTTCAAAATCTGACTGCACGGAAGACATCTCTTGTACTACTACAACCCTCCACCTACGAACACCACTGACTACAGCTGACTGCCTGCCAGTCACCTTCAACAAGGTCGCGCCTGCGCAATATACAGTTCTGTGTTACGTCTTCCACATAACAGATGCCGCATATGTACAACGAACCTTGTCTCCACCGGGAACTATAAAAAGCCAAAAATAACCTATAAAATTGTAGTGTCTGCCCGCAACTGGAAATTATTTTGTTCAGATGTTTAATCAGAAGTTAATTTTTACAAGAAATAAACAAAACAACAAGACTGTTTTTTCTGTGCAAAGATGCTTTGCCGCTGCTATTTGGCAGACAGCGCGTTGCTGAACAAATTAAGCAGCGATTTTTATCGACAACAGCGTTTCGAAATATGTTACAGACACCGCTGTGAAAACCTCAGACCTAACATCATCGCTATTAACTCACGTCCCCCTGAAATGCCTGCTGGAGGGGAAGATCCGCCTAGCTTGTTTGTTACTGTGCTGGTTACATGAGATTCAGCACAACGAAAGAATCATATTACAGATTACTGTTCTTGGGTCAGGCGCCTTATAGTTCTGTAGATAAATATGAAGGTTTCGGAGAAACCTGCAGCATCTATCTTCAAAGTAGAAAACTGAGGCAAGGTTCCCCCGAAACTTTGGCAACTGTCCACTAGACTACAAGGCATCGCATTCCAGAAAGCAGTAATCATCATACACATAAATCACATTCGAATTTAACAAGTTAGGAAATGTATTCAGGGCGTAACAAATCAATCGTGTTCACCTTGCTATTGCCTCGAGACTTTCGATTCGTGAATATTAACGCTCTCTTATAATCAGCTCAGTCGGTATAACGACGGGCTACGGGCTTCACAGCCGGGGTTCGATTCCTAGAGTGGACAGGAGTGTTTTTTCTTCTTCTCTACAGCATCCAGTCCGGCTCCGAGGCCTACCCACTTCACTATCCAATGGTATCGGGGGCTCTTTCTCTAGGGGTAAAGTGGCTGGGGCGTGAAGCTGATCACTCACGTCATCTAGTGCCGAGACCAAGAATGGTGGAGTTATACCTCTACTCCCCATGCGTCTTCATGGCGTGGTGCTTAATTAATTACGGATACGGAGAATTTTACCTTAAGCTTAAACAGCGTCGGAAATCGTGGTTCGAATTTATTCCGGGACTATTTTAATTTATTATTTATTTTTTTACGACCGCCTCTGTGGTCTAGTGGTCGGAGTTCCTGGCTACATATCCAGAGGTGCAGGGTTCGATTCCCGGCGCATCCCAATTTTCTGAGAAGTAGTGGGTCTTGAACGGGGTCCGGTCAGCCTCGTGAGGATAATTGAGGAGCTACTTGAATGGAAATAGCGGCTCCGGTCTAGAAAACCGAGATTAACGGCCATGGGGATCCGTTGCGCTGACCACGCGACACCCTCTATCCACTAAAGTTGGCACTAACTTCGCCGACAAGCGGCTGTCGCTCGGTCGGTATAGTTCGCTTGCGGACTACAGGCCACATTTTTTTTAATTGTTTACATGTACCATTATTTCTTGTGCGTGAAATACAATAAAACAAATTTTATGAAATATCTGACATTTTGGAACAACCTTCAGACGCCGTTTGCATCCAGCTATCGGCATCCATTTTGAGAGATGAGAGTAGTTGTTACAATATGAAGGTTACGACTTGATGGAGACAGACAAATGCCACACGCATGCCTGCGAGCTGCTCGTTGGATGCCAGAGGCAGTCGCTTTTTGTACATGAAATGGCCGTTGTTGTCCTTCATATGATCCAAAATTTGTTATTCGTTATAACTGTTTCAATCTTACTGTAATTTTTAAATTTAAAGTACGATAAGTTTCAACAGGGCAGGCGCAAGAATAAATTCAGCAACAGGAGAAGCCCTCCGTCCATCATTTTAAACCAGACTTTCGTCGCCATTAATAACAAAATATCCACGCCCCGTGACGAAGATCGTCATTAGTGACGTAATTGTAGACACGTTTTTATTTGCATAACGTTTAAACTACTGCCAATTAATTGTCACAATGCGAACAAAAGATCGGAGGAAAATAGTTTCAACTTAACGAACTATAAGAACGAAAGAGGTCCTTCGGTTGGCCTGCGCTCTGGCGTCGACCCTGAGTCTTATTCCTAGACATATATTCTAGACTCAGCTAATTATCGGCTTATATTTCTGTCTTCGTCATAATAATATTGAAATACTGTTAGCGCAAAATAAATTATAATCCGACCTACGCTCCCGCCAGACATCCATGCAACACCGCAAGTATCTGTAGAGAATAAAGGGGCTGTGGTGTAGTCAAAGGCACGTGACACTTCGAGGATGTACGGACGGACGGGCTGCTATCTCGTTTAGGTTATTGCATGACCCAAAAATTGAACGTTTTTAGGAGCTTCCAAAATAACAGCCCTGTCCATGCTGGATACATAGCTTAAATAAAGGTAAAACAATTAAACTTGTCCTCGTACTTAACTAATTAAGCACTACACCATGAAGGCGTATGAGGGAGTGGGTGTATAGATCCACGTGTTCTTGACCTCGGCACTACTTGTAGGTGGGTGGTCAGCTTCACACCTCAGCTCATTTTACCCTCGGTGCCAATTGCATAGGCTGAGTGCGCTCCAGAACAGGTCTGGGCGATGTGAAGAATATTACCCCTACCGGGGCTCGAACTATGACCCCTCGATCGTCGAGCCCGTAGCCAGTCGCTATACCGACTGCGCTATCGCGGCTCCTACGTAGCTCAACTGGTTATGACAGAAGGCGAACCCGTGTTTAATTAAGCAGGAAATGAAAACATTTAAGGGAGTGGAGGTCTAACTCCACATATGCCTAACCTCAAGGTCCCGAATACTTAACCCCAGGAAAAGACCCTCTGAGGCCCATTTTGTAGGGCGATAAGCAGGACCCAGAGCCGGGCTGGACGCTGTGGAGAAGAAAAGATGTCTTCCTCCTGCGGGAATGGAACTCCCATTCTTCGGGCTTCCAGGCCGTATCATCGCTGCTCCACCGTCCGAGCTGTGGAGGGCGCCGGAAGTGAATATCGGATTCTGGTTGGAAAACGTCATGATAAGGTTTCTTTTAGTTTGTTGGGGTGGGGTGAGACTGGGACCACTTGGTACGTCGGCCACTAATTGGCCTGTTGTAGATGGTAGATGATGAGGGTGGAGAAGTCGGTGGAATGAGAATTGGTAGGGGAAACCGAAATACTCGGAGAAAACCTGCCCCAGTGCCACTCTGTCCACCACAAATCCCACCATGACCTGAAGTGGGCTCGAACCCGCGCGCCGCCGTGAGAAACCGGCGACTAACCGCCTGAGCTACTGTACGGTCAACGTCATGATAAGCGTCGCCTTTGAAAGACCAGGCAGGAGTTTCGAGAACAGCATTAAAATGGACCTTAAGGAACGGGGGTTTCGAAAGACGAGAAAGAATCTAGGTGATAATATCGAAATGGATCTTTAGAGACATGGGCTGTGAACTGTTTTAAAAGTTGATCACAGATGGCAGGCTTTGAAATAGGCAGTGTTCAACATACGGATTCTTTGTATAGCCAGAGCGTTATTTAGTTCGTAATTTCCTGCAGCAGTTTTTAACTGACAATCTAACAGAGTGTGAAATGCCGAAGTTACATAATAAGATCCCAAGTAGAAAAATTTAATAAATTCCTAATATCTTAGAAATGGCAGTTAATATTTGCATCGAGACAGGTACAATCAATTTTATTATTATTATTATTTTAGTAGAAATTTCCCCTCTTCTAGATGCGCTTCTGCTGCTAATGTTGTTTGTAGGGACGTTGACGTCTTTGTACCAAAAACTC
>NW_019731616.1:271864-299770 GCF_002891405.2 Cryptotermes secundus
CAAGGTATACTTACATCCTTGTAAAATTAATGCGACCTAAACCACAGTTCACTCTGTGTGCCTGCGTTACAACAATATTTACACTCATACTACAGACAGTTTTGACTAGTTTGAGTATGACACTTGATGATGACATTTTATGGTCGAAAACATGTAAAATAAATGAAATCATGAAAGAATTTTTACTTAACTTTGCGTAACGGTTAATCTTACGTCTTGGAAGTTAAACACAAACAGGATGCAAACTTATAAAAAGAAAACTAATGTATTATAACATTTATATGTCCAGTCAAACTAGTTAACATCTCATTTGAATACGTTTACATTAACTCCCGAAAAAAAAAACGAATGCTGCTTTCCACCTCTGCTTGATGTAGTCGATAGGACAACGATTCAAGAACACTGGGATAATGGGACAGGAGCGAGTTGTAGCACTCCACCCTCTCGCCTGAGTTCGTTCACCCCTCCCCCAGCCAATTCAAATCTCTGCCAAATATTTGATCCCTTTTTCTGAGCGAGGCATATACACTTGCCTTCGGGCGTAATAAAAAATAGTGGGTCTGACACTGTTCAGCCTGACAGAAATAAATAAGAAAAATTTACGTTGCCTCTTTTATTAACTTCTTAGTCCTTTGAAACTTGAAGTGCACGCAAATAATATTTAAAAACTTAGTTCCAACCACAAAGAAAACACTGCGTCTTTAGAGCTAAGTCCATTACGTTAATGTTACATAGGGAAATAATCGCTGGTTGTTCTGAGATATACTCGTATATATGAAACCCACAAACAAATTAACTTTGGAAAATGCAGTTTCTGAACGTTAAAGCAAGTGGTACATATAGTAACAACTGTCGACCACTGTTGCTTAATGGGATGCGTTTAATTTAATGACAAATTCATTCTTACGCTAATTAACGCCTCCGTTTCAACCGCAGAGGCATTTAGCATTGAATGAAGTGGTAATTTTATCGTGAATGATGAAGAGATACGAATGTGGAAGGAACTAGTAGTGGCCTATTTGAATTGAATATCTGAAAATTCGGCTGGAGAGACTGAAGAAACCCTCGAAAAATCTCAGTTACGATAACCCGTAATTGTGTGCAAGTCTGCTTTAGTTACCCCAGGAAGGCAAGACCAGGGATCTATCGATATTTCGATATATTGTGTGTGTGTGCGTGCGTGATGATTTGCGCAGGTACCCTTGGTCAAAAAAGTGACTGGCTATGTGCTAGGTGGCCGGACTGTCTGCTGTCAGTTGCCAAGCGGGTTCACGTTCCCACGACGAATGTGATCACTGGGATGTGACGCCGTGCGGTCTAGCAGGTATTTACCAACGCTTTCGGGGAATAAGCCGCATATATCTTGACGACAGAGGAAGTATAGTGTCTGTTTGCCAAACTACACGGCGTCACATCCCAGAAGGCCGTAATCACCGCCATAACAACTTCGTGTATCATTCTCAATCTGTGTTCTGCCCTCAACGTAAGAGACTAAATTTACACCCATATAAAATATCATTAGGGCAACGGTAAAATTTCCTTGTGCTTAATTACGCACCAAGACATGAAAAAGTCTGAGGAGTGGAGGTACAGCTTCACGTATTCTTAAACTCTCTATTATATGGAGGTGAATGGTGAGCTTCACACCCCAGTCCTTTTACTCCTGTGAATTAGGGACCCTGGTACCCATTGGATAGGAAGCTGAGAGGTCTGCAGAGCAGGTGAGAATGTGGTGGGAAAAAACATTTTTCGTCGCCGCCGGGAATAAAACCTTGATTCGCCGGCCGCCCAGACTCTAAGTCTAGTCACTATACTGACTGAGCTATCTCGGCTCTGACAGTATCATTAAATAAACTAATAAACAGCTCTTATAAAACTTTGGTTATTGTTAAATTTTTAAAAAATTTCCTATTTATTATAATAATCATAAAGACTATAAAAGTGTGTGACCCTGATAAGCAACGACTTGCATGGGTGACCCTTCTTCTTTCTTACCCTCAACTCTGAATCTCAAATTGGAATCTTGCCAATTACCAGAAATAAGTGAATTAATATTCAGTTTTTGTCTGATACTAGTTGCTGCCTTAATGGGCCAGCAACTAGCAACCAGCATTTGTATAATACTCCGTGTCTTCCCTCTGGTGTACTGTCTTAATGTGATGGAGGTGACTACATGTATTGACCACTTGGAGAGCTATGATAGTGCAGTGTAAGGTCCTCGGAACATCACCCAGACGAACCAGACTGGTCATAGGACAGAGGCCAGATGAGGCCCTCCTCACACAGGTCAAGGATTGAGGCTAACAACCTCACCTTACAAAATGTTGTTAAAGTTCTATTACAAAATCATGTAAAGTAGGAAGGGAAATTTCCCTAACAACTCCTAGTATGAACTTTCCACACCAAATTTCATTGAAATCCATAAATGGTTTGAGAGATGAAGCACACAAACAGAGAGACAGATATGTCTTGTGGTCTGCATGAAAAGTAGAATCTTCTGTACAAATTCTTAGGTGTATTATAACCTTTTTTAGTTGCCACATCTTTTCATTTTCAGTTGACATGATAATGCCACTGACCAGAACACTTATGTAAAGATAGCAGATTAGATATGACTGACAACATGAAGTATTGATGCTGATGGGTATTAATACATGTAAGTATGAGCAAAGATAAAAATGGGTGTGGTGCTCTGTATTCGGCTGGGATGCCATGACATAACCTAGTACCACGATTGCATGGACAGAACATTTTAAAATATAGTGACTGCAATTTTAAAAAGTCTAAGAATTTGTTGCCATCTAGAATTGCGTTTAGGGCCACAAAGTTCCCCTTCCATTACCATTACTGGCCAATGGCATGTCAGCTGAAGTTTCCCGCTGTGGTATTATCTGTTGACATCAGACAATGTGTTGTCCAACATGTGACTACCAATGTTTTGGGGATATACATTAAAAACATATTATCTGTGTCTTACCCTGAATATAAATCTTCACTGACATGAAAACCAAAAATCCAATTTTCAGCATCTTGTCTTCTTTGCAGACAACTAACATTCCTCTTCTAACATCAGTGAGAATTTTGTCACTTAAGACATCACTTTGAAAGCAACTGTGTCATATCAGAAATTACCTTGTAGGAAAACATGGATTCACAGTCATTACAGAATTATGGTTCAAAATACACACTACAAACTGAAAATTGGGAGGAATTTTAGTGGAGGAAGCTATAACCNATAGGAAAACATGGCTTCACAGTCATTACAGAATTATGGTTGTTTACCAATGCTGTGTCAACTGCTAAGATTATAAATTAAAGCAATGATGACAAAATACAGAGTACAAACTGAAAATTGGGAGGAATTTTAGTGGAGGAAGCTATAACCCGTTTTATGTACCATTATGGAATTTTCCTGGAGTGACTAAAGGGAAATGAATACAAGGTTCTTTCAGGTGAAATTCAAACTGAGGATATTTTAGATATACAGTATAAGTGTTAACCTACATACAGCAATGCACTATTAGAAAGACGTTAAACTAACTGGATTCTAAAATGTTCTGACAATAGTATATAACACTAAATTGGACTTTGCCCATCGTCTGGTATTCTGAAATTCTTTTATGCTCTTTAGAATACCAGACAATGGACAAAGTCCAAAAACCCAGCAATCCTGACTAAACTAATTCACTATTACTGTTCTCTCCACTAACTCCTTTGTTCTTTTTTATCCTTCCACATAGCAACTCCTACTACACGTATGTAGAGTGTCTAATAAACTAATCACTTTGCAACATGATATTAAATCTATCTTAACAGATTTCTGGAACACGCGGTAGTGTAGTTGGTTGAGGCACTATGCTACAAGCCAGAAGGTCCCGATGAGGTAACTGAATTTTTTTCAATTGGCCTAACCCTTCCAGCCACACTATGGCCCTGGGGTCGACTCAGCCTCTAACAGAAATGAGTACCAGGAATATTCTTCGGGGTAAAGGGCGGCTGGTCCATAGGGCTGACACCCTTGCCACCATCTATGAGCAGACTGTCTACAGAAAATGCGGGAACCTCAACATCTCACAACCCTATGGGCCTCCATGGCCTGTTACAGGGATACCTTAAAAAAAAAACAGATTTCCAGTGAATGTCTTGAAATATATCTAAGAGTGTTTTGTGAAACTCTGTGGTGAGATCTCTCTTGAATTTCTTTTCCTTGTGTTCCTTTTTAAATTTTGGTGATTTATGGTTTCTCATGACTATTAAGAGTAGGCAGGCTGAATGCATCAACATACTTTTCAAACAACACTTACTATACCTTGGTACACTCTAATTAAGCTGTCCATGAATGAACGGCAGAAATGTTCAAGGTCAACTGGTGCTACAGAGAGATTGCCGTGCCTGCTCTCCATTGCAGGACAGTAACATCTTTGGTTTTCATAAAGCCATCAGAAACTGACATGAAGGTATAAATGAACTACAAACTTTCAAACCACATGAAATGGAGAAGTCAGTTTCTTTCATTATCACTGTCCAGTGCAAAAGCCACAAATGCAGGTCACCCTTCCAATATACGTGTGCTCCATTTACACACAAATTCATACTGTCAAGCTCACATTTCTTTCATAATCACTTCCTTTCTCATAGGAAAAAAAGCTAGTGTAATTTCACATGTCTTAACTATGCAACTAGGACTGTGAAAAATAACATTTCTTTTCTGAAACAACTGCAGATGAACAGTCATTTTTATAATTTTTCCTTAAAATGATGTCTTTTTGCGAGCACAAACTTGGGCAGAACAGTCATATGCTTTTCCTGTCAAGTTTGGACATACTACAACACATGTTTCTTTCATGGAAAAGCTGTCCAGAAAACTCACAATATAACCAAAAAACAAAAATTGTCACTTCATAACAGCGACCCAAACCTCAATTTGGGAACCACAGCATTATAAGACTGATTTCCAACATGGAATCCCCTACAGATTCTTCTGAACTGAATATTTATGAAGAGTGGGATCAACTACGGTTAGCCAATTTTAGAATGCTTGGATCTTAAAATGTTGAACTTACCGAACAGAAAAATGTTAAACGAAGTTTCCAAGTTGTGAAATGCTCAACTGTGGCATGTTTCATGTATTATAAGCTCCTATTACCAAATGCAACACGATTTTGACAGCAGTTTCATAAGAGTGTGAAACCTGGACTCTTACATTAAGGGAACACTACCCTTGTTTGAAAATGGGTGGTGAGAAGAAAATGTGAACCTAAGAGGGCTGAAATAACAGGAAGCTGTAGAAAATTGCCTAATGAGGAGCCTCATTACTTGTACGCATTATCAGATATTATCAGAATGAGGAAGTGAAGGGAGTGTAAGATGGCAGGTCATGTAGCACCCGTGACAGAAACCTGCATGCAGCTTTGTAGTATAAAACCTGAAGGCAAGAGCCTATGAGGAAGATCTAGACTATATGACACAACTGTCCCCTTCAAAATACTTTTTCACCATACAATTTCATTTTCCTATCTCAAGTAGCATTAAATAATCTAATAGTTTACTAAATGACTCTTGTCAACAGTTCAGTTAAAAGTCTGCCTGTGAAGAGAAGACTAGGAGGTCGGTGTGATACAGCCATCAGCCTGGGACCCAGCTGTCAGTTGACAAGAGTACTTGAGTGCCGGAAGCTCAAGAACCTGCACTGCGTTCACTGTTGCCAGGACGCGGCTTGTGGAAACTAATAAAATGTATACACTAGTCTGTGTCAGTGATCTGTATAAAGTGTAGTTAAGGGTGGTCAATAAATCCATACCCCATTAATAGTTACACACCCCTAAATTGTGACAGTACTCTCCCTCTCAAGTGACCATTCATTCTCTCCCATGTTTTTTTCATTTCTTATTCCTTGTTATTAAAACAATGTTGTCTTTCTGTAACATGATTTTCTACAATTCATCCATTTCTCCCCTGTACGCTTTTGACTTCTCACAGTCCCCCATTATTTATTTGCCTTATGGCATGAAGTAAAAAGTCTGTGTATAGACACTGTACATACTCTTACATACAACTGTCCCTATACGTTACCTTGGAGATGAAATTGTTTGCTACTTGCCGAATACTGAGCAATGAAGTCCTTTCAACTTGTAATACTGTCTTACTGCATCAACTTATGCATTTGTGTCCCTAAGGATATCACCTACGCATTTGAAGTCAAAGAGGTGATCTTCATAAATTACTGAACTTAATCAAAATCAGATATTTCTGAGAATTTTTGTTTTTTTCTGAACCATCTGGAGAGCCCATTTTCAGAGAGTTTCATGTTAACCGAACACTGATCTATGACAGATAAACTTTCTGAATGCGAATAAAATCCGTTCAACCATCCAGGTGCTGCTGAGGTGCAGACAGCGTTCTGAAAGCCACTTCATCATATTCAGTGATGAAAATATGTAAATCCATCAAAACCTCAGGGGGGGGGGTCCACCTCTAGTACTGCTACACTATTTGCTCATACAGAGTATATGTGAGAGGAAGAAAGGACTCCAATATATTTTTTTTCCTTGGCGCTACAGCCTCAGTGGGCCTAGGCCTACCTCCACGAACTTCTCTGTTCACTTCGGTTTTTCTAGATCTTACACATTTGGTAGGACTCCTTGGGCGGGTGATCAGCTCGTCGCAAGGGCTCTACCTGTACACAAACACAGAAAAACGCACACACACATACTAAACATCCATGCCCTCAGTGGGATTCGAACCCACGATCCCAGTTT
Source organism: Cryptotermes secundus (assembly GCF_002891405.2). Lineage (NCBI taxonomy): Eukaryota > Metazoa > Arthropoda > Insecta > Blattodea > Kalotermitidae > Cryptotermes > Cryptotermes secundus. The sequence continues at coordinate 278,623 of NW_019731616.1, forward strand.
CCAAGTGAGAGAAGACAGTACATGCCTTAGACCGCTCGGCTACCGTGACCGGCCACGACTCCAATATTAGCAAATATTATTACTAAAACACCAAATGTAACTTGAATGATGGTAGACTGAGAAAGGAAGGATCACAAAGTGGGATCAGAAGAGAGTTTGGCCTCTGCATTTACTCAAATGCAGACTATTCAGTACAAGCACATTTTAAATCCTTTTTATTTGTGTACAAAGCACATATCAATACAGCTCAATGAGTATGTCAAGGATAATCTGCATAATTAATTGTTATCATATATTTTAAACACTGACACCTCATCTTTCACTTCATTGCACCACATTTTTCTTAAAAACTACATCAGAGGTATGGAATTTTTACCAACTAAATTTCTGTTTAAATATGTATATCCACAATATTGGTATGAAATGCGGGGGGTTTTAAAATGAATACGTAGCATTGATATTAACCCTTTTCCTTCCCAATATTAGGCTAAGTTTTATTACAAATCTATTATCATGTGCATTTGACCAAAAAAACCTTTGTGTGCACTGCTCCACTGGCATTATTTGAAGCATAATAATCCGAGGACATTTAGATGAAGTGTGACATAGAAGAACAATGGTAATGGTAATACACACCAGAAAGTCTATTCACATGTAAACAATGGTCACCCTCTATCATCAGAATGTTTCAGATGTCACAAAGATCCTGAAGCGTAAAAATACGTGCAGCAGTCATAAAGCAACCACATTTTATTATTCACAACCCACAATATCGCTGATCTCGATACTGCAAGTTTAAAATAAAATGTCAGAATGAACAGGAATTTCTTCTACACCATAACACATAACTGCTTTCACTTGAGTCAACAGCCCAGGCTTTTAACACTGGCATGTATTTTGCACAATAAAGTTTAACCATCTAAATACTTTCTTTCTCATTTAGATAACGATTCATAATAAAGAATTAACACTGACTATGAGCATCTAGCATTTAAAGCCTTCCAAACAAGCATTCAAAACTTTTTTTTTTGCAACACATGAACATTTTTTAAAAAATCTGCAATGTGATGGAAGGAAACAAGAATTTTTGCTCTTCATGCAAACAATTAGCTATGAGAAATATGTAACAACAAACTACGTGTAAACATTTTGGATGAGTTTTTCATACTTACAAAGTAATAAATTTCCTTTGAAGGGAACCTTTTCTGGATCTTTTCTATATTCAAAAAGGCGCCTTGCCCACCATTCTTATGCACATTATAAGCTTAAATTTGATGCTATGAAAAATATTGACATGATTATATTTATATCTTCCCTCCCCTAACAAAAAAACCCTCCCCTCCCATAAAAAAATCAAATCTACAATGAATAATAATCTCTACTTTCAGGAAAGAGCCCAACCAGTTTCAAAATTGCATATCTTAGCAATCACCTTTTTCTGGCGACGACAATTAAAATCACAGGAACTGCTTTTATAAACACCATCTGTTCCTTTTGTAGCATAACATAAACTACAACACTGGCTGCCATTACTAACCACTACTGAATGAGATGCCTGTCTGTCTGACTGTAATTATTGTCTCCAGATCCATGTGACGTGCCTAAAGACGGCTGCAACACCAACTCTGTTATATCGATTCCCTATAAAAAAAATTTTCTAACTTGCCACTGAAACATTACAATTAAGACAATCATAACTTATGAGCATGGAAACACTTAACACGCACATGGGCAACAGGCAGTCCAGAATTTGTTAAGAACCATTCTGATATTTTGTAACTTATGTACATAAATTTGAACACAAAGTAGGGAGGCACTGTTTCTAAACAAAAGAGGGCAATAACAATAGAAACAAAATAATAACAGTAGTAGCGAAGAACTGTTACTGTGCAAATGTTACAATAAGATTGCAAGGAAAGGCCAAGTAAAGGTGAGGGCCTCAATTGGAACTTCTGTTCGTAACTGCTCTTCAGCATTCATTGTATGCTTTTAGTCCATCTTGGTTCTTTCTTGATTTCATGTCCATGCCTTCTGTCTTCTTTTTATTGGTCTTTCTTTTCCTCCTCTGCTGCTGGCTTCTTGCCAATAGGTATTGCAGCCTTCACCCTGCAAAAGGAAGAAGCATTAGATTAGTTTCATTCTATATTTGACTGATACTAAGCACAGTAGAAAACCTGTCAAGCGGTATACTATAAAAGTTATCAGCTTCAATTGTAGTTACATACAAAAGTGAACACCCAATATTCTGATGGTACATGTGTACGAAATAAGACTACTTTTCAGACTGGCAAATTTTAAAGACCATCGTCTTCTGGGATGCAACAGGCATTGTGTAGTCAGGTACACACCAATGTTTTAAAAGAACCACCTGCCTCTATCATCAGGGTAGGAGGAGGAAGCGGGCTCCTTTGAAATGCTTGGACGCACCTACTAAACTATGCAGCATTACGTCTTAGAAGAAGTTAATCCACCACTAACTTCGTCACATGTAAAAGCTGTTGCATACACCCATCCACATTGAACTAGCTTCAGTCTATATGAGATCTGAGATTTTCACGGCAGTGACCACAGATAATGCTGTCTTCTCGGATGGCGCCACATCCCAGAAGACGCATTCTTCCTAGATTTAGTTTAATTTAATAATTTCCGATGCATCAGAATTGATTACTGCAATGACAAGATGCTAGACAGGAAAATGCATATGATACAATAATGAGTCATCACCTGTCCTTAATGTGCTAATATATGGTAATACGATGTTTAAATTAACCGAGCTCTCAGATCTGTTAAATACATACCTGGCTCTTGAACACATAAGATTATAAATGAATCCAATGTCCAACTGTCTGATCTAAGAGTATAAACATTTTGTGTATAAAATTCAATTAAACACAATGAATCACTGCTTTATGCATGGGATTTCCAGGCTTATAAACAATAACATTCAGTAATGTCATCTCAGTGCCGGTCACGGTAGCCGAGCAGTAAGGCATGAACTGTCTTTGCTTGCTCGGAAGCTGGGATCGTGGGTTCGGATCTGTTTCCTGTGAGGTACGAACTGAATTCTTATATATTATTCTTATACACTGCCGGTCACAGTAGCCGCGCTGTCTAAGGCATGTACTGTCTTTGCTTGGAAACCGGGATCGTGGGTTCGAATCTCACTCAGGGCATGGATGTTTGGTGTGCATTTTTCTGTGTTTGTGCACAGGTAGAGGCCTTGCGACGAGCTGATCACTCACCCAAGGAGTCCTACCGAATGTTTAAGATCTAGTAAACTGAAGTGAAACGGAGAGTTTCATGGAGGTAGGCCTAGGCCCAAATTGGGGCTGTAGCGCCAAAGGAAGGAAGGAAGGAAGGAAGGAATGTCACCTCGGTACATGAATCCTCTCACTATAATTTCGCCGAATGGGAACTGCATGCAGTACTTACTTGGATGTAATATCTGCTATTTTGCTTCGGACTATGTCCAAGTTCTGGTCGATCTGTACCTTGTTATGTTCATACACCTTGGGCAGCGTAAAGAGTGCCACAAATGCTGGAAATAAACACAGAACAGACTGCAGAAACAGCTGCGATATCTGGCAACGGATGATCCAGAAAGATCTACTAACCAGAAATTAACTGTCAATATGATGATTAAAAGGGTGAAATGTTGGTGTCTTGCATTTTAGATTACATATACACAATGTCAGAAGCTGGGGGGAGTGCAGTCAGTATAGAGACTGGCTACAGGGGTGGACGACCAAAGGAGTTGGAGTTTGAGTTCCGTGCTAATAGTTTACACACACTTAACCATCAATGTACTTCAAACGCATGCGTACCAATGATAATGAGGGTCATGCCATTGAACCAGTTGCCAACATAAGTGAGACACCACAGCAGCACTCCAAATTTAACCGAGTCTATCAAATCCTCGACCAAAAAGAGCCGCCGCAGTTCCAAAGCAGCTGCATTCACATGGGCCACAGCGATGTCTGTCACTTCTCGCACCTTGTCCTGTGGCAATGTCAGGTCCAATTCCAGGATGTCCCTAGGGTCAAAACAACAAACACTCTTTTCAGAACATGTAAGAATATTCTGGTTTCTTACATTTTATCTATGCGATGAAAGTTTTGAGAATTTGTGGCAGCAATCGTTCAGAGGAACACAGTGCCTGCATCTTCAGCGTTGAAGTGTGTAAGCTCAAGAACTGGTTTGTTTACGGTCAAGTTGCATGGAAAATCATATCCATGGGAGGTGGACAGGTCATACAGTCTTAATAGTGTGCATCCTGTTGTGTGTCATGAATAGGATATATAGAAGTATATAAGGTATGCCGTTTACACAACAACATTCTGTATTTAAAAAACAAAGAAGACACTACTGTATCAACATTTGCTTCATTATATTTTTACAGATGCAACATGTTTCGACCCTTATACCGGGTCATCAGGCATACAATACTCCAGTTTGAGTTACACGACTAGATGACCTATCCCACGTGAGAAGATTCCGATACATGGGAGCCCCACGTTATAGTCGCTTCCACCGGCAGAAAACCAGGTCAACACGTAGTGGCTGCAGAGTCTTATCAGAAAAACAGAATTTTAACTTTCATGCCTTCATCTTTAGTTTCTAATTTTAATTTTAAATTTTATTATCTAAGGATTTTCAGCTTTAAAATTCTGACCAAAACTTAATATATGTATTTATGTGTTTAAATAATTTCAGGACACAATAATGATCCTTATTATAAGAATTAGATGACAATTAATTGCAATTCATCAGCTCAAACTGGAGTATTGTTTGCCTGATGATGACTCTGTATAAGGGTCCAAACATGTAGCATCTGTAAAAACAAAATTAAAGCAAATGTTGATACAGTAGTGTCTTCTTTGTTTTTTAAATACCGAATATTATTGTGAAGACGGCATATCTTATATACTTTTGTATATCTTATTTAGGACATAAAATGATGTGTGGGCCTAGAAGATCTGAAAAACAGCCCATCTATGAGGACCTACATAGAAAACTACTCTTGCATCTGTGCAGCTTCAACCCTCTGCATGCCACGCAACCAGACTGGCTGGTAGTGGTAGTGGCTGCATTAAACTTACCACAGCCGAGATGGGCTGCTGTCATCAATTAGTTCAGCAATTCTATTGAGGGGCTGGGGCAGCTCAGTGAGTATAGTGACGGGCTACATGCTGGCTGGATGGCCACGGTTCGATTCCAGGCATGGGACAGTTTTTTCTTCTTCTCTACAGTGTCTGGACTGGCTCTGGGATCCATGGAATAAAGCGGCAGGGGCATAACACTGCTCACTAACCTCCATCTTGTGTGGAGGTCAAGAACGGAGCTATATTTCCACTGCCACATATGTCTTCATGGCATGATGTTTAATTAATTATGCACAGGGACAACATTTATCTTATTCTATCAAGTGTGACATACTGAAACTTGGAGGAAAGAAGAACCTTTCACAGCACACTCCCCTTGCTGTCTGGAGGCCATTCGAGGGATATAACTGTGGTGTTCTCTGTATACTGTCATCAGTCTTGGCGTTTTTAAGAGCCAATCCTATGGCAGGGGTTGGCAGCTGAAAGGGTGAAGGATGAAAACTTTTTCCCCATCTTCTCTTTAATGTAGTTATGTATATTACTTCGGAAAGTATTCAGATCAGGTACAGAAGAAACAGCATGAAGGATAGGTTACAAGGATTTTAAAAATCTTAGTATAATACGGGTTCTGAAACCAGGGATGTTACGATTGACTGGGGACATGTAACTCAGATTGCCAAAGCAAGACAAACAAGGTCCTGGTAGGGAAATATCTTGGAAACTGGAAACCTAGAAAACCAACAAGGCTTCAGAAGATCAGAGGGTGAGAGGGTGGTGTACTGTTATTTGGTACCAAAACCTCATGGCTGTTGATCTGAATGAGGTTAGGTTAGAGCTTTGGTTAGGGTTTTAGTACAGTATAATAAAGTTCATCAATTCATGCCCCAAAAGTTGAGGTACTGCCACTTGCGCTTCCTCTAGAACTGTCAGTTCTGCTATACTGAAAGCTGTGACATCTGCTACTGGAAAATATGAATAGCTCTATTAACTAGAAATTGAATATTTGTACATATGATGACAGCCTCTGTGGTCTAGTGGTCAGAGTTCCTGGCTATAGATCCAGAGGTCCGGGGTTAGATTTCTGGTGTTACCAGATTTTCTGAGAAGTAGTGCATCTGGAACGGGGTTCACTCAGCCTCATGAGGATAAGTCGGGAGCTATTTCAAGGATATAGCGGCTCCGGTCTAGAAAACTGAAATTAATGGCCATGGGATTCATTGCGCTGACCACGCGAAACACTCTTATCTGCTAAAGTTGGCACTAACTTCGCCAACAAGCGTTGGTCGCTCAGTCGGTTGATTAAAACAGTGAAATATTGGTGTTCTGTTTCCTTTTAGATTATGTCATGTACACAGTTATAAAGGGAACACAGCGTGTGTGATATCTGGCAACCCTTTGGTGTCATCACATACTGGTAAACTGGGCCACTGGCACTTTTGGGCAAAAATGTGTTAAGTGAACTTGTCATTGTGCTCCGAAGCTGTGCCATTTAATCTCAAACAATCTGCTTGGCATAACATAAAACCAGAATGTGACCTCCTATAGGTTGGACTATATGACAGACCCAAAAAGATTAGTCTATCAGTCATTACGGATTCGCTACTCACTTGAAGGGGTGTCCATCTGAAGTTTTCTGAACCGCTTGCAGAACATTTTTATAGACGCGGAAGCTGATAGTTGCGGTGAGAAGAGCCAGCGACAGGTATGCCACTACACTGATAAGAGAGAAGTATGACAGAGAGAGCAGGACTCCCAACACAGTGCCAAAAACAATCCCAGACTTCTTGGGGTCACGCCAGTACACTAGCTCCACCACTGCAAAAACACAAAATACATCATATGACAATGCTTTCACATGGCGGTCAGTTTTAAATGGCTGTTATATGAAGTATCTAACAGCACAAGATGGCTCAGTATACATGAGCAATGGCGGAACAGAACAACAGTTATCTGGGGTGGAAAAAAACTAAAAGGTTCAAACAAAAAATTATCAGCAAGTGCTCCTAGTGATAACACATGGAGTACCAATTGTCTCAGCTCACAAAGCATGACCCGACAAGACAACTATTTATTATACCATATTTTACAAAATTGTGTGTACGCTATAAACAGCACTGAATATTTCAGTTCCATAAAACGTGGCGATTTTCTTTCCCAGTTGCGCAACCATCGCCTTCTGTAATATACAACTGGCATGTGAGACACAATTATTACAAGTCATGATGGTATAATTTTTAAAATTAGTTGGACTGCCTCTTTGGAGGGGAGGGGGAAAATCGGTCTTAGTGTTTTAATTTTACTGTGGTACAGACAGAACCAGAAATGAGATCTGTAAGTTGCAATTCAAAATTTTATGAGTGTCCAACAAGCAATGATTACAACGGTTTGCACATGCATTAAAAAGAGTGGACATAACAAGGATTCTGAGAAGGGCATCGAGAGTTAAAATTAAAAGGAAAGAGATGTAACGGATAAGTCAGAAGAAGATAATAACTGTCACATACTGGCAGAAATCAAGAGGATACAGACGGGAAGAAATCAAAAGGGAAAAATGGGGGGAAAGAGAGGAGACTAAAGAATTTTCGTTTATCAACTAGTACAAAACAGAATCAAAGCTCGAGGAGGTCAAGATTTGCTTAAATCATTCCTTTTCTTTTAAAATTTAGTTCCACTAACACACCTACCAAGGGTTTTGAAAGCACTTGTAGATCAAAAGCTATAAGTACTATGATTAATAGCTACATACACAACCTACAGGCACGCATGCATGACACACACATACGAAGTTACAATTCACTTATTATACACGAATTTGGGTTTCACTTACACATCTGACCCTGTGATTCATTTATAGATTCCTAGCCTTAATACCCAAACAATAATATAAACTGAAAGCAACTGTTGCAATTTATTACTAACATACTCCTTCGTTTTATTCTGTTATGAAGGATGGACAATGCAACTGGAATCGATAGAATATTGCAGAACACATCCATTTCTGTACGATGATGAATGACTTAACCACGAGGAAGGTGGAACTACACTCAACAAAACCCCTTCTACCATATCAAACCCCCCAATCCTGACAAGAATTCGTAGTCTTTATACAGTTTACAGGTCTATGACAGCTCCTAACGATAATCTCTTTTTATGGATCGCTTACATTCTCACAAGCACGTGGTCACGCTATCTTTAAATACTTCAAAGAGAATGCATAACGTTATCACATTACAAAATCAATCCTGTGAAATATTTCGCACCAAAACAATTTTTCATATAATAATGAAAACATGTGTTTGTTGTTTGAGATGCCTTAACGACCTTAACATATGGTGGTGGTGGTGGGGCTACGCAAAATACACCTATGCCCTAATAAGCTACTAAAATCATGCATCTACGTAAAAAAAAATACATATATTTAACTTTAAAATCACTCATATCACATTAACACAGCCGAAATACATTGTCAGACATGTCATACTACAAAAATAAAACACCCTCCCCAGTAAGTTGCCTCACTTCTTGTCCAAACTTGGCAGACAACTTCCAAACCATACGTGGCGCGTCTCGGGTCCCACACATATGTGCAGATGGTTTCCTTGCTCCCCCTACTGACTCACCCCTTTAGTGCACTTAATCTTACCAGGTCCCCTATCTACGAATTCCTCGTCAGGAACATTCTGTGACCTTGCACGACGTACCATGGTTCACTCCACAACAGAAACACAAAACAAGGGCAGGGAACCTTCTTCAAGATGCTGCGGTTCGCCGGACAGGTGGCGTGCAAGTTTCCTATCCTCACACGTGACTACCGCCACGTTCAAACCGCCAATGTCGTCGGTCGAACACACAGTCCCAGTGGAAATCGCTGTACTTCATAAAAGGTGAATATCGTCGGTCGAACACACAGTCCCATTGGAAATCGCTGTACTTAGTAAAAGGTGAATATCGTCGGTCGAACACACAGTCCCAGTGGAAATCACTGTATTTTGTAAAAGGTGAATATCGTCGGTCGAACACACAGTCCCAGTGGAAATCACTGTATTTTGTAAAAGGTGAATATCGTCGGTCGAACACACAGTCCCAGTGGAAATCACTGTACTTCGTAAAAGGTGCACCTGTCTCTGTACTTAACCAAGCTACGAAAACATACGTGGTTCGATTCCCAGCAGGCCTAACACTTTCTCCACAGCGCCGGGACCAGCCTCCTATCCAATGGTTAAGAAGCGTGAAACTATGCGTCCACAAGGATAAAAGGTAAAGTTATCCCTGTAACACACCGTGGAAGCCCACATGGTTGTGAGACGTCGAGGCTCCCATATTTTCTACACAGTCGGCTCACAGATGGCGGTAAGGTCGTCAGCCTTACGGGCCGGCCACCCTTCACCTCCCAGGAAAATTACTGGTACTCATTTCTGTTAGAGGCTGAGTCGACCCCAGGGTCATAGTATGTAGCATTACTTTTTAAACATATTTTTTTTTATTTTTCCAGTCTTTCCTTTGTTATGGTCTGTCCACCGTTTCCAGCAGTTCCACTGCGTGAACAGGGGAGTACAGCGTGAGATGCTGCATATAGGTCAAGAACTAAATATACACGAACACTGCCTGCTCGGTGCGAATTCCTGTTGCTGGCTGGACGTATGCCGGGGCCTGTTACGCACGCAAACTGTTCACGCAGAGCACCGGCGCACTACTGGGCCCTTTCGGCAGACACGCATTCATAACCTTGGAACTAGATACAAGTGAATCGTCAACTTCACGCCTTGACCGATTTGCCCTTGTGTAAAGAGGCTTAGGTTCAAGTCGGGCACCAGTCTCAGTGGACAAGAGTCGAAGCTCTGCACTGCCGGAAATCGAACCCTGGTCCAGCCCGTAGCGTGGTTACCATACCAGCTGAGCTACGACAGCCTACAGTGATTACAAAAAAATGGACAAATTTGAACTGCGTGCGTGTGTTGGACGCCGTCTGTCTACTTTCTAAATTTATTTCTTCTTCAGTTATCATTCATCCAAGGTGGTTCAGAACTCAATTCTAAAACCCCCGAATTTCTTTAAATATTTGGTACGATTCCTTCGGCGGGGGTTCGGCCTACCCTAAAACCTTTACCAGTAGGCCTACGGGACAACACAACAGACAAGATCGCAAGCTGGTTCAAGCGCCAACGCTTCTGAATAGCATTCGAAAGGCGTTCGTTTCGAAACTCGGGAAGGCCACCGATCATCCTGAGTCCTTAAAGAGCCCGTACAGTCTTAAAACCAGTGTTTCCCAACGGGCGGAATGTGACGGTCAGCTCGTGGGACGCGAGTTCTAGAACATGACAATCATTTCCCTGCATTGCAAGCACAGTATTCTTGCCACTGGTGCACCATGACAGTCCTTCTGCTAACAGAAATACGTTTTACGTTGTTACAATACAAACTCCGTGGCTTTAGTCCGCAAACAAACTATACCGACCGAGCAACCGCCGCTTGTCGGTGAAGTTAGTGCCAACTGTAGCGGATGGAGGTGTCGCGTGGTCAGCGCAACGAATGCCCACTGTCGTTCATCTCGGTTTTCTATACTCGAGCCGCTATTTCCTCGAAATAGCTCCTCAATTATCCTCACGAGGCTGAGCGGACCCCGTTCCAGATCCATTACACTTCTCAGAAAGTCTCGTAGCGCCGGAAATCGAACCCGGACCTCTGACCACTAGACCACAGAGGCGCTCCATTACATTAAAACGCATTATAAAAAAAACCACTATCTGGAAGTTCTTAAAAAACTTCCATTAATGGTTAATATAACGTACATAGCACACAATTACAAAAATACATTTCTTGGAAAATGGAGACCTCTGGTTGCACCAGTGGGGCTACTTACTTTCCTGACAAAACGACCGGTCAGATGCAAGATGCGAAAAGTTGACAATCGACGGTCCATAAGCTGACAGTGTCGTTAAACCAACCACAACTAGACAAATGACTACAAAGTCTCAATTCGCTTTCATACAAAACGGGGTTTTATTCAACTGATAAAAGGCAAGGTGAACACCGTCGAACAAATTTTTGTGACGACCTACGAAAACTAAATTTAATCAAAAAGCATTCGGCTATTCTATAAATGCAAGCTGCTGGCAAGCCAAAAGATGTAGCACTACATTACCTCCCTATTGTGCGTTCGTTTTACGGTGCAATGATCGCACGAAGCATTTGCGTTCTGAGACTGCTCAGGGTTACATAACGCGTGCCAATGCGCAAAACTAGATAAAAGTAAAAATAGTTAGATAATCATCTTAAAATTAGAACACTTCCATCTTCAGGGATATAACGCAGCTGTAGTCCCTTCATGAGTTAACTGACGTTTCGATGGAACATGTCGATTCCATCTACAAGTAAGAAAACATCAAACGAACATTCGGCTGATTTTCAACGGACTACATAGCGTTATATCCCAGATGACGGACCTCTACACAACCACCGGTAACAGAATCACAAATACAACTTCACTTTTCTCACTTCTGACTCTCGTGCTCTCGAAGAATGCAGCTGACGCCAGAACAGGCTGACCGGATACACACGGGCGAGTCTATGCCTACAGTGCGTGGGGATCCCTTACAGTTTGAATGAATCATTTACCTTCAACACGGGCGCAGTGACGCAAGCCTTCCGTCAAGCTAAATGAATCAGCGAGCGCTTAGGCATAAACAAAGTATGAAGCAGGTTAACACAGCGGTAACACTTCATACCTATACAGGTTAAGTGGCACACGTGGCCAAAATGCGGTTGGCGAGTAGCACGCGGCTCTTTCTGAACCGCTGGGGGTGAGAGTCGGGGAGAAAATATTAATCAATCCTTCTTGTTTTACAAATGGATTAAATTTAATAACGCCGTCGTGCGGCAACTTTTTTTTTTTCAAGAACAATTCTGCTTTAAAATTCACGTTTATTTGTGGCCCCCCACACCCTGAACATTTCAAAATTATCACACAGTACGCGGTTCTGATAAGTTTGGTCACCCCTGTTCTATAACATCGTTATGGTGCTGTGAATACAAGAATGAAGAATTATTTCTGGCAGCTACTCAACACTTGTAAAAATCCGTGGCGGTGCCCACAACAAACATTCCTACCTTTGCGCTGTCCTACACGCATCTACAGACACCATGGGTCCTCGTGGCACGGTATGGGAAAGCACGCCCTTCGCTCTACTTAATGCTTAGCCCAACGAAGCATCTAAATAACATTCCTACCTTTGCGCTGTCCTACACGCATCTACAGACACCATGGGTCCTCGTGGCACGGTATGGGAAAGCACGCCCTTCGCTCTACTTAATGCTTAGCCCAACGAAGCATCTAAATAACGTTCCTACCTCACAGAAAACAATATCTTTATAACGGAGATTAATAAGTTAGTGCTATAAAAGGTTCTTAATGCCGTCCAGTGTGATTGATAAATGCTGCATTTTTCAGTCTTTCATCCTTTACATGTTTCGGTCGGAGCGACCATCTTCGGAAGGACATTATCAATACGTACGGAAACTACTATTACAATGTCATAGGTCATTATCAGTATATACAGACACTACTATTACACATGGAGCCAAGCCCTTCTTCAGAAGCCGCCAATTGTGCAGATACTCAAGAATTTGCCGGCATTCTATGGAACCCAAAGGTTCATTAAAAGGTAAAGCTATCCCTGTAACAGGCCGTGGAGGCCCATAGGGTTGTGAGACGTCGAGGCTCCCACACTTTTCTAGACAATCGACTCACAGATGGCGGTGAGGTTGTCAGTCTCACGCACCGGCCGCCCTTTATCCCCAGGAAGATTCCTGGTACTCATTTCTGTTAGAGGCTGAGTCGACCCCAGGGCCATAGCGCGGCTGGAAGGATTACGTAAATTTAAAAAATCCACCTCATCGGGACTCGAACCTGCGAACTTCTGCTTGTAGCATAGTGCCTCAACCAATTACGCTACTTAAATTTATAAAGTTTTAACAAATTCATGCACAACGCAGTAATTGTTAAAGGATACTATTTTATATCTACGACATTGTAACGGCAGTTTCCGTATGTACCGATAATGTCCTTCCGAAGATGGTCGCTCCGACCGAAACATGTCAAGGATGAAATAAAAAAAATTATCAATCACACTGGACGGTGTTAATAATCTCTTATACAATTACTAGTGTGACGGGCCAGGATAAACCAAGTCAAAGAGTTAATACTCTTTAGGGAAATAATCGCTGTATATTCTGTGAAGCACGGCTGTTGTACTGCGATGTGGAAAGCAAATGGAAAAACTACCACATTATCACTTTTCCTGGATAGTCTCTTTCCAAAAACAGAGATACCATGTATGGGAGATGTTTCCTCTGGAGACAAAACAAACCGGAGGGGCAGCCAAAGTGACCAGAAGACGAGGAAGAAGACGTAAGAAGATGCTGGATGACCTTGGGGACAGAAGAGGATATTTTCATCTGAAGGAGAAAGCTTGAGATCGCATTAAGTGGAGGAACTGTTTTGGAAGAGACTGTGGACCTGTCGTCTGACAGATTACTGATGATGATGATTCTGTGAAGCATAAGAAACCAATACACGCGGTGTTGGGGGGGAGGGGGATGGGCTTCTTTTTAAAAAGCACGCAGTACAAGCAAGCACACAGTCTTTACTCTGTGCATTTGTGATTAAAGTTCTATTGCGGTTTACTCGGCACCAGACAACACTCATAACGGAACATTAATTATAATCAATTTATTGTTTTTACTTCTTAAGATCAAGACATGTTTCTATCAAATATTGATCGGAAGATGAACATTTACAAATAAAAATACATACACATTAATGAATTCCATACTGAAATTTCATTTCACTGTAAGTTGGATACATTTCCAATGAATTACGCTGTATTTATTTTTAGTTGTAAATGTTCACTTGATGATGGTCAACAATTAATCGAAACATGTCACGATTTCAAGTAACAAAAACAAGCAACTGCTTATAACTAATATACCATCTACGAGTTGTGCACAGTTAATAAAACACAATAAATACAGGTAGTACTTAATGTTTATAGAGGAGACACATGTAAATACCGCGGTTTTATAATGGCCTACACCCCGGTATCAACAATTTATGGGACCCTTCTTCAGAAACCTATTACCTGAAATCAACTACATGGATCAACGTAACAGACACCCATAAATATTTTAATTACGTACGAACATAATGTATATAAAAAATGTCATATATAATGCTGAGGCTATTTAGCGTGGAATGGTAAGAACAGATGATCAGTCAGCTTGAAAAGGTTGTTGAGAAAACTGTCTTGGTCTATTTCAAGATACTATCGTGGCATTAGGCTGGAGAACCTAAGGAAAAAGAAAAGGTAAAGGTATCCTTGTAATACTACGTAGACGCCCATAGGGTTGTGAGACGTCGAGGCTCCCACATTTTCTAGACAATCGTCTCACAGATGGCGGTAAGGTTGTCAGCCTTACGCGCCGACCGCCTTTTACCCCCGAGGAAGATTCCTGGTACCCATTTCTGTTAGAGGCTGAGTAGACCCCAGGACCATGGCTGGAAGGATCAGGTCAATTGAAAAATCCGATAACATTATCGAGAATCAAACCCGCGACCTTCTGGCTTGTAGCATAGTGCCTCAACCAACTACGCTACCGCGTGCCTCGGAGAAACTAAGGAAAATGATGAAAAACCTCAATCATGATAACCCTTACCCCGACCGGGGTTCGAACCAACACCTACAGGAAAAAATGTGCAATGTTACTGCTTGTGCCTTTATCGGCAACATAGTGAAACAGGAGTCAGCATTTTCCTACTTTCAAAGGGGCTTCCCGTCAACAAGAATTCCAGCATGGCGGTTGTCTGATTTTTTTTTTTACGTCAGAACAACACTAGCGCCATTCAACGCAAAATGTTTGAAGCTACGTACGTTTATAAAATTTTCATATGCGTGTAGTTTGTATTAACTCATTCATTCTGGGAAATAGAAAACATAGGATAACAACCGGTGGAAATATTTTGGCGATATATGGACATGTCACGTGAAACTTACGTGACGACAAGTTATGCGCACAACCTACGTGTTGTTTTGGAACCTTGAAGAAACCAACCGAATAGTGATACTGATCTAACAACATCCACTTGTTCCTCATCCCGTAACAGCACACACACACCACTTGTACACAGCTGCACTTACAATCTTCCCTTCTTATTTTGAATCCCATTTTGTTGACCGCTCGTGGTTGTTAGTGGAATGCTTGAAACCGGAATTGACAATGCCCGAGGATCAAACCAAAAGTCTTCAGACTGGTGGAACCCGCAAAATCCCGGGCCACATTCACCCCCGGTTACAGCAGAGACGGGCCTCTACCTAATGTCGTCAATGTCCCATTGGCACAGTTCCCTAACCAGCTCTAAATATAAAGCTGAGGTAGTAGCCACTAGTTGCCAAAAGTCCGACACTTGTCCGATCAATACAGGTTGCCAAGCTGCAGTACTAGATCATTCCTTCAGGCGGCAGCACTATGCACACTTTGTGACGCGCTGTCCAGATGCCACCAGGTTACGAGTAAATCAACACACGCGGGATATACGGATTCAGTGGAAGAACTGAAGCTTTCACGGCGAATAAACGTGCTGAAATCTTATGTCGAATAATAAAACCGACGTTTCAGAGATTTCCTCGATCTGAATGATCACGGCCGACGATGGAAACCAGGCCCTCTGAAATGCTGGTTTTTAATTCGACAAAGCTGTACCCCCGAGAAGATTTTAGTACATATGTAACTAATGTTTACAGGACGAATACTGTTAACGATGACACAATCTCACGTGGTAGGTGCAAAAGTTGGCACTAACTTCGCCGACAAGCGGCGGTCACTCGGTCGGTACAGTTCGCTTGCGGACTACAGGCCACGGAGTTTGTTTGTTTGATCCTCCAAGTGGGGGGGGGGGTTGTCGCTAGGCGGACGACCTTGCTCTTTAAAAAAATTGTTGTGAAATCCAAAGATGTGAAAACCGGATACAATCCGACAGTTTCTTCTAAGGACGGATACAGCTCAAAGAAGTTGTTTTGCCCATGACGACAATGAAGCTATGTCTCCTGAAGAATTCAATGGAATGACGTGACAGTGGTATGGACCCATGAGAGACTGGCCGCTGTGACAGCACAGAGTGGAGGCTTTGTAGGGTGGGAATTGAGCCTGATAATTCTGGGGTTCAGCAAAGGGGGGCGACAGTGTGCCCTGGAATCACGGGGGACAGAGTACAGTCTCATGGCGAGCCCTTGTGAGCACTGATGAACTTTGTGCTTCATGAATTGGTGATAATTTCTTGACCATATGAATCTACCGGCACGAACTTCGCCGAAAAGCGGCGGTCGCTCTGTCTGTATAATTCGCTTGCGGGCTAAAGCCACAGAGTTTTATATTTTATTAATCTACCGGATTCCCATGACGGAACACGCCGAGCCGCCTGGCGTAGCATGACATCCCCCCTCACAATAAAAAAAATTAATGGACCCCGATTAAGAAATAATAATAAAAACTTGCGAGAATAAATTAAAGAATAAGAAATAAACACCAGAAGAATACAAACCATGTTGTCTACGAGAAAAAAAGGTATGAAGTACAAGCAGCCCTTAAAAAAATAAAACATAAGAAAAAAGTATTCTAATTCAGGACTGAACTATTACGTAATCTAAGCTTCACCCAATGCCGGTCACGGTAGCCGAGCGGTCTAAGGCATGAACTGTCTTCGCTCGCTTGGAAACCGGGATCGTGGGTTTGAATCCCACTCAGGGCATGGATGTTTAGTTTGTGTGTGCGTTTTTCTGTGTTTGTGTACAGGTAGAGGCCTTGCTACGAGCTGATCACCCGCCCAAGGAGTGCTACCGAATGTGTAAGATCTAGAAAAACCGAAGTGAACGGAGAAGTTCATGGAGGTAGGCCTAGGCCCACTTGGGCTCTAGTGCCAAGGGGGGGGGGGGAGTTCCACCCAAAAGACTTAAGAGGACAGACTCGTAGGCGGAGGTGCTCTGTTCGAAACACCGACTACAATGAGATTTTCGTGGTTTTCTTCAATCCTTGAAGGCATCTATCAATCTTTCTTCCGATTCATGTAATATTCTACCTATTCACGCTGCGTCGCGTCGCAAAATTACCCACGGAGACGAAGGGCCCTTCTGGATGAGGTTCGTTATATTAAGTAATTGTGTTACCGGGCCAGTTACTAAAAACCGGCAGGAGTAAGGAAATGTTTCATGGCACAGGTTAAGTTGTCCCTGTGCTTAGCCAATTAAGCACTATGCTATGAAGGCGTATGGGGGAGTGGATGTATAGATCTACATTTTCTTGACCTCGGCAGTAGTTGGAGGTGAGCGGTCAGATTCACGCCGCTGCCGCTTTACCCCCGGTACCCATTGGGTGGATCCCAGAGCCGGTCAAGACGACGTGGGACAGAGTTAATTCTTGACCCTACCGGCTCTCGAACTCCGACCACTCGGTCGTCCAGCCAGTAGTCAGTCGCTATACCGACTGAGCTATCCGGCTCCCCAAATGTTGCATGAAGAATCGAAAATAGAAGCGGTGAACACGACAGCCCAGGCACTTCCTCGCGTCGGCGTACCGAATGATTCAAGTGCGTGGAATCTCTGGGTCTCCCTTTGCTCGAAGCCGACACGCAGACCGGGCAGTGGGAAGCGCCAACCCTTGCACTGCGACGAGGTTTGCAGTCTAAGGAAACGATACACACAATAATATGGAAGGAAGGGAAGACAGGGCATGAGAAAGCATAAAGTTTGGAAGAAAACAGAACCAAAGTAAAAAAAAAAGTAGGCCGCGCCATAGCTCAAGCGGTTAGTCACTGGTTTCCCACCGCGGCGGTCCGGGTTCGATCCCGGGTCTGGTCAAGTGGGATTTGTGGTGGACAAAGTNTACCGAATGATTCAAGTGCGTGGAATCTCTGGGTCTCCCTTTGCTCGAAGCCGACACGCAGACCGGGCAGTGGGAAGCGCCAACCCTTGCACTGCGACGAGGTTTGCAGTCTAAGGAAACGATACACACAATAATATGGAAGGAAGGGAAGACAGGGCATGAGAAAGCATAAAGTTTGGAAGAAAACAGAACCAAAGTAAAAAAAAAAGAAGTAGGCCGCGCCATAGCTCAAGCGGTTAGTCGCTGGTTTCCCACCGCGGCGGTCCGGGTTCGATCCCGGGTCTGGTCAAGTGGGATTTGTGGTGGACAAAGTGGCGCTGGGGCAGGTTTTCTCCGAGTACTTCGGTTTCCCCTGCCAATCTTCATTCCACCAATTGCTCCACAATCACCCTCACCTATCATCTGGGGCTGGTACAATAGGCCAGAACTGGCCGCAGTACAAGGGGCTTAGTCCCACCCCACTAGCAATAAAAAAAAAGTAGTGTTATTACAGCACCGAGCAAGAGGGCTGTATCCGTAACGCTTATTGTATTCGGAACGTGCCTGGTTCGAATCTAGGCCCCGTCACTGACTGTCCTGCGGTATTTAACGTCTTTCCACATGTTTTCTTCATTAGCTCTAGAGCCCCTTTGGGCCCTGGCCGCTGATTTTGAGTTTCATGATAATTTTACAGACGGTGGGACTCCTTGCGCCAAAGGGGAGAAAATAATCAGGAACAATTGTGATGATCGTAAGGGAACGTAGATTTCTTGCACAGGACTACGGAATTATACAACCCGCAACGCATAGCTGCACGACAAGTTGCGTGGTAGCCGGTAAGTGGACATACGGCGCTGCGCACTCTAACGTGCGCCGGGATGCACCGATCGAATCTAAGGTGCTCCGACACTAGGACAACGCGTACCCTGGCACGGGTTGCCACGTCACGTTTATGAACGTACAAGGTTTCCAGGCTTCCGTCAGCCAGTGAGTCAGAACTCACAAAGCTCCCAGAGCAGTCAGAGAGCATGGTCGTGAGTCTCGTAACCAAGAATGACTGTGCTGGCGAGGGCCAACAGCAATTTAGCAGTCAGGAGAGCAACACGCCTTGTCCTCACACGAATTGCGAAGTGCATTGATGTTGACAGAGGGACTTTCGTAGGTGAACTGTACCAACTTTGTCACTCGAACAATAAATACCGGCATTAGAAACAGTACGTAATATCTCTTTCTTATCAACAGTTTTGGAACTGTACAGTGAAATTACTCTATCTCGGAAACCGTTCGGAACAGGACACGTGTACATATACATTTTTTTTTGCTTAGAATGACCGATACTGTGTCTCTCCTGTATACATTAAAGGAACACTTTGGTTTCTGAGCACGAAACTGAGACACTAGGCGCCTACTTCATCATCACTGGCAGAACATCCCTTTTTTGAGCCACAGCTTTCCTCGGAAGACGCTGCCACGGTTTCACTTCTTTCGATATAGCAACAATATTTATCTTTTTGCAGGTGAAGGTCATCAGCCTTGCGTCCAACCCCAAATCTGGAGGGCCAGGTCCTTGTATTTATGTCCCCAGTGACAGGTTGACCCAGTTATACCCCCAGGCACCGGGATCCCTTTTCGTCGCCTTCTTACGACTCGCAAGGATACGGTGGAGGTATTCTAACCCGCCTCCAAGCGCGGACTGCCTACTTTATACCAAGAATAGACACAGGTACAATACAATAACCGGCCTGTACAAAACTCCTTATCCCAGAAGCATACAACAAACCTGCTGCTGTTTACATAATCGTGGCAAGTTCCTCGCATGCAACGACAGGCTCCATGGGACTGACGGCTCTTGGAACTTCTCCCGTCTCGCTGTAACGGCCACTTATCCTCTTTTCATGTGAATCTTCCCACGAGGACATAAAATGAACTCATAATGGCGAGATCGTGCTTCTCCAATCAGATGTTTCCTTACTAGAAACTACACAATGGGCTGAATTTTCTTTCCCTTTAAATGATATGCCTAAACAAGTTAGGAACTGTACGCAGAGGGCAACAATCCGGGCACGTTCGTTTACTTTTATCTTTAAAGACAATCCGGGAGAGCTCACTGAGTATAACAAGTAGGCTATGGGGCTGAAAAAGTGGGGTTCGATCCCAGGATGAGGCAAGAGACTGGCTCTGAGACCCATCTATCCTCCCATCAAACAGATACTAAAGTTCCTAAGCCTGGGGGTAAAGCGGCAAGGGTGAGACGCTAACCACTCACCTCCATGGCGGAGCTACACCTCTACTCCTCCCATACACTCCCCCATGATTAATTAATTACGCCCAGGGATAACATTTCGTTTTCCTTTGACGCTATATCCTCAATTTGTGCCTTGCCCTACCTCCACGAAACTCTCCGTTTCACTTCGGTTTACTAGATCTTACATTCGGTAGGGCTCCTTGGGTGGGTGATCAGCTCGTCGCTAGGCCTCTACCTGTACACAAACACCAAACATCCATGCCTTGTGTGGGATTCGAACCCACGATCCCGGCTTCCGCGTGAGCGACGACAGTGCATGCCTTAAAGCGCTCGGCTACCGTGACCGGCAGTGTTTTAAACCCAATATTAAATTTCACGAAAAGTCCGTTTGGAGCGTTCTCCAGTTGCTACATGGACACAGACACAGTGAAACTACACAGGGGCATTTTTGCAACTCTTTTGTTTAAGAGCGCGCCACAAGAATGATCAATTGGACATGATGTGTAAGGGAACTGTCTTGCTGAAAACTGAGATATACCTCATCACCAGGGCCCGGATTTTGATGACATGTCACCTTTTCTTCCTTGTATCCTATGCGATGCTCTTAAATATATAAATCTCGGATATGAGCTGCTGGTTACAGAAATGTAAATTTTATAGGTAATTTTTTGTCATTTTTTAACATTTTTAGGTTTAAGGTCATTTTTTCATTTTGGGGGTAATTTTTTGGTAAAATTTTGGTCTTTTAAGGGTATTTATTGTCATTTTTGGCCATTTGAGGGAATTTTTCTTCATATGTTTTTTGAAAAGTGAATAATATGAAAGCGAAGTGTTCTTTCTTTTCTCCTTTTGGTCATTTTTCTGGATTTTTTCGATCATTTTTTGAATATTT
>NW_019731616.1:299868-315094 GCF_002891405.2 Cryptotermes secundus
ATCCTTTTCAGAGGCGCAGGGAGTGACGGGACTCTCAAACAAAACCGTTCGTCATCCCAGATTTCAGAATGTGCTGACTGGGCTGATGACTGACGGCCTGCGATAAGCGTGTTATCGGCGGACTCTGTGCTCGATCCGTGACCCTTTAACGAGAGTTAAAAACAGGATCCCAGACAACAACACGATTACATACCGCAGGAAAGCAGCTTTTGTAGATTTACTTCCTCTTACCGTGAAGTCTGGCCACAACCGCTTCCTTACATAACCAACAATTCGATGTATACACTGAGTTACTAACTCCACGGAGTTGAGCCCTTCTTGAGAAGCCGCCAGTCGCTCAGCCACTCAAGAATTTTGAAAACATTTCATGCAACTCGAATGTTCATTACCGTGTTGACAAGAGCCCTCCACTGGCCCCTATCCTAAGCCAGAATTAATCCATTCCATACCATCTTTCTGACATCAATCTTAATATTATCCTCCCACCTACGTCTACGTCTTCCCAGTGGTCTCTTTCCTTCTGGCTTTCCCACCAAAACCCTACACGCATTCCTCTTCGCCCCGTGCACGCTACATGCCCTGTACATCCCATCTTCGTTGACTTGATCGTTGTGATTATATTCTGTGAACAGTAGAATTTATGAAGCTCCTCATTATGCATTTTTCTCAAACCACGTACATTTCGTCATCCAATTCCTCTCAGTGCTCTGTAATGATATACGCTGCGACCTTACACTGACACAACCTCGGTTTGGTCACGGTAGCGATAATGAAGTTCGCTTATTTGTGGTGGCTAACATGAGTGTGGTCGGCCATTCCTCAACCGTAACATGAATATCGCCAATGAACCGGAAGTCCGGAACAGTGGTTTCATATTCCGCTACATTCCGGTATGACAGAGCCATAACGACGCACCGTCAGCTGTCAGAAATTCGTGACCTTTGCGCCGTATTCTTCTGGGCCCAAATGAGGCACTTTATCTTCAGTGTCACCAACCTCGTTACCAGCCATATGACGCTAACTAGCGGATTACAAATGGTTGTGTTCGTTGTGCTTTATTTGATAATGCACAAAACTGAAAACCGTGAGGTTAGAATCCACGCTGCTCACTGCGCAGACGCGGGATCAGTAGCAAGTGAGTTTACGTACTCTTCTGCAATTATAATTAGAACGATCAAGTCAGGGAGGATGATGTGGGCAGGGCATGTAGTACGAACGTGGGAGAAGAGGAATGCGTATAGGATATTGGTAGGAAAGCAAGAAGGAAGGAGACCACTACGAAGACCAATGCGTAGGTGGGTGGACAATATTAAAATGGATCTTAGAGAGAGAGGATGGTATGAACTGGATTGATCTGGCTCAGGATAGGGACCAGTGCAGGGCTCTCGTGAACACGGCAATGAACCTTCAGGTTCCATAAAATGCTGGGAAATTCTTGAGTGCCTGCAGAATTGGCGGCTCCTCAAGAATGGCTCAGCTCCGTAAGTAAGTAACAGTGATCGGCTTAGTGGCACTCAAGCACGTCTTCGAGTTTCTTGTAGGTCTCCCCTGCTGATCAACATTCTAAGATCGCTCCACACTCAACTATCACCGCGCCCTGAGCTATGCATCAGCCCGGAACTGGCAGCACATTGTCACATGCTCTATCTTTTAGCTATCTGTTAGCATTACCCAATTAGATATCTCGTTACAGAATACGAAGACTCAACACTGCTAATATAAATCCCGTTCCGTCACTTGACACCATCTTCTCCTGTTTCATCCGACGAAAGCCTGTCCTTGAGCCAGGGCCAAAACCTCTTCTTAGGTGAAGCTATCCCTGTGACAGGCCATGGAGGCCCATTGGGTTGTGAGACGTCGAGGATCCCACATTTTCTATACCATCGGCTCATAGATGGCGGTGAGGTTGTCAGCCTTACGCGGCGGCGGCAGCCCTTTGCCCCCAAGAATATTCCTCGTAATGTTAGCTGCTGAGTCGACCCCCATTGCCATGATGTGGCTGGAAAGATTAGACCTTTCGACTTCTAGTATAGTGCCTCAACCAACTACGCTACCGCGTGCTCCTAACCCTTGTTCTTAAGGCTTACAATTTATTATTATTATTATTATATTTCCACATTTTATATCTTACCAATTAGTCATTGTCAAAAGTTATTATGAAAATGCACCATCCCCACTTCTGGTTAAGGAAGATGTGTCTGAAATCCAGTCCCCCCTCCCCCCGATGCTGCCATTTCCAAATCAAAGTGAAACCCTCTACCCCAGCACATACTTCTTGCACTTACCCCTGGGGTGCAGCCTGTCAGGTTTAAACCAGGCATCTGAAAAAGAAACAAACAACAGTTAATTCCCTCCAACCTGTGATAAAAGGACGAACTGCACTGAGAACATGGGACAAGTACGAACACGTAACATCTTTACATTAACAGTGTCACGTGTATTGGTGACTACGGACGCGGGTCTGGATTGCCGAAACGATTTATTGACCACTCACAGGTCGTAATTACAATTAGCTATAACCAGGGCCCGCATTTTGATGACATGTCATCTTTTTTCCTTGTATCCTATGCGATGCTCTTAAATATATAAATCTCGGATATGAGCTGCTGGTTACAGAAATGTAAATTTTATAGGTAATTTTTGTCATTTTTTACATTTTTAGGTTTAAGGCCATTTCTTGTCATTTTTGGCCCTTTTAGGGAATTTTTCTTCATATGTTTTCTGAAATGTGAATAACATGGAAGCGAAGTGTTGTTTCTTTTCTTCTTTAGGTCATTTTTCTGGATTTTTTCCGTCATTTTTTGAATATTTTCAGGTCATCAAAATCCGGGCCCTGACTGTAACGCTCTAGGGATTACTGTAATTATAACACAAACAAAAGGGGTGATGAGGGGGGAGGGGGTGGAAATTGGATCTACGTGATATGAAAACGTGTCAATTTGCGTGAATAATCGCAGAGTCTGCACTGAGTCTCATCTGACGCTGCCAGTTCAAGGGCTGGGCACACGGGGCATATGCAGCAGCGCATCGGTAAACAAGATATGCGCAGTTATTGACAGATATTCTGCACTTTATAACAGTGTCTAGTCTACAAGGTGGGCAAGAATACACGGTGTCATGACCCAGAAGACAATATGACTCTCCACCACGAAACCTTCATTACACGTAATCGAAAGAGACGCCATCTCTCGAGAGGCTGAGGAATTGGTGAATTGTCCTCAAGCTTAGTTACGCAACAAGCCACGAAGATGTACAGTGGAATAGAGCTCTACGTTCCGGCTGCTTTATTCCATCGGAAAGAACATCCAGCACCCACTGGACAGGATGGGTGGGCCCCAGGGTCGGTCTGGACGCGGTGGTGAAAAACCTTCGTAACCGCCACCGTAGTAACTAACCTATCCTTGCTAACGATTGACTGAAAGTTCAAGAAACGGGGGTCTGATTCTGGAAGGGATACGCAGGCGCTTTTGCGATAGTGAAGAGACCTCAGTTCCACCACAAAAAAAAATCTCCGTGGCCTGTAGTCCTCAAGCGAACTATGCCGACCGAGCGGCCGCAGCTTGTCGGCGAAGTTAGTGTCAACTTCTGCAGATAGAGGGTGTCACGTGGTCAGTGCAACGGATCCCCACGGCCGTTAATCTCGGTTTTCTAGACCGGAGCCTCAATTTCCTTGAAGTAACTCCTCAATTATCCTCACGAGGCTGAGTGGACCCCGTTTCAGAACCACTGCTTCTCAGAAAATGTGGTAGCGCCAGGAATCGAACCTGGGGCCTCTGGATCTGTAGCCAGGAACTCTGATCACTAGACCACAGAGGCAGTCGGTTCCACCACTAGGAATCTCTTTATCGGCTGCATAAACATCCGGAGCTGAAGGAGGAAGACCCTATACAATGGACGCGTGCCTTCATTTACGTCCTTGTTTAATTCTATTATATATAAAAATTGTTAAAAACACAATTCTAAGCGCCCACCATACTTGGTGAACACCCTGAATAGTCCCCAGACTAACGCACATCGCGGTGACCTTCAGAGAGGATTATGCAATAAGATACACGTTCAAAACACGGTTAATCTAAGCCACATGAGGTTCAGGCAGGCGATATCTTTGAACACACAGTCTTCTGGGATATAACGCCGTGTAGTCTGGTAGCGTAACCAACATTTCAGATGGTTCTCTATCTTCAGATGGAAGGGTAAAAGGTAAAGTTGTCCCTATGCACTACGTCATGAAGGCGTATGGGGGAGCGGACGTCTATATCCACATTTTCTTGACATCGGCACTAGCTCAGAGTGCTTAGCTTCACTACCCTGCCACATTACCCCCGGTACCCAGAACCGGTCTGGACGACGTCGAGAAAAAATTCTTGAACCTACCGGGACTCGAACTCCGACCCCTCGGTACTCCAGCCCGTAGCCATGCGGTCTTTCCGGTGTTAGTTCGGAGAAACCCCTACCTTTCGGAGGAACATAAAGCCTCTCTCCTCAGGGTTGAAAAATAAACCAAGCAAGAAACCGGCAGAAGCACAAGATGAGCTTTCTCCGAACTACATTGCGTCACAACACAGAATTCTGCACTCTCACTGTCACCCCAAATCATAAGGCAATTCTTTACTCTAATCAAATCCTGCCGTTAAATCATGCAAACACAGATAAGATATTTTTGTCTTTAGCTTGTTGTGTTAATAAGATATAACGTATTATCAAGTGTGTATCTAAAGTCACCTATTATGACAGTGTAAAGTCGTCCCTGTGCTTAAATAATTACGTCATGAAGGCGTATTGGGGAGTGGGTGCATAGATCCACATTTTCTTGACCTCGGCACTAGCTGGAGATGAGTGGTCAATAAATAGTCAGCAAACCAAACCCCGTCTATAGTCACACAGACACGTGACAATACGAACACAACACACTTCCACGCACCAAACCCTGTTACGCTCTGCACGCGCAACCGCTCCCGCCAATGTCGTTGCAAGTTTCATTACTGACGGCAGCAAGTCTCGGACATCCCCCCCCCCCACTGACAAGATCGATTTAAAATTCTTCTTCATGGTGCATACGGTACAATTGCAGCCTTGGCCTCCTCTCAGCACATTCATTTTTCTACACCACTTTCAGACAGGCGCCCTAGGTCCCACAGAACAGACACACCCCACAAGTGTTCACAGCGAGTCATTGCAAACCGGTGATTTAAACGGGGATGTTTCGCCTGAGCCACACGTTTAATTCTTTCCGCATCTATCCGTCTTCAGCAGGCTTATGTGATCACCGTGTTATCTGTGAAGCCCCAATTATTAACATTTGAATGCCTGAACCAATCTTTAAAGAATTTGGTAGAGATATCATATCAACGGCGTACTTCACAAATACCTTCCGTTAGTTTGTGTGTCTGTATGTGTATCTCTCCTTTCGTTGCTAGGCAACGGCTCGGTAAATACGTTACCGCGGCAAAGAATACATGCTACGTGTGTGTCTGTGTATTCCCCTATCGTTGCTAGGTACAAACTCTGTAACGACGTTCCTGCGGTAACGAATAATTGTTGGAGACATCGTTTTCCATGAGGTCCGTGTCGCATCAAAGGAAATTTGGAGACCAATTCTTCCCAGAACTTCATGTTTTAACCCTAAGTTCGGTATAAACATTTTGTGAAGGAGTTACACTCTACCGATAAGGACCTCCAATAAACACGCCACTCTCAAATTTATAAGGATACTGTCAGTAGCTCAGGACACGTAGTGTCTAATGGTAGAGTGATTATCGAATAATGAACTCGAAACGTGAAAGGAAGCGGTCGTGGCCTAATTTAATGTACTGTACCGGCATTTGCGTGGTGAGGATTAACAAAATCAACACACACCTCGGCCAGGAAGGTCAGTGGCCCGGCTAAGATTCGAAATGAGGATCTCCCCAATAAAATCAGAAGCGTTAACACGTGAAACACGCCGGGTAAAATTCGATATAGAACTTGCACAGACACAGTCCTTCCGAAACGTCGGTATCTATGTACCAAACTCCACGGCAACATACCCTGCAAGACAGTAATCTTCATATTCACCGGCGTCTGATCTCATGTCTCATTAAGCTGTGTACTTTGAACGGTAACTGCTTTCTGTTTCAACCAAATTTAATCGAAATTCGTAGACTGGTTCAGGAGATGCATTCCGCATTATGTGGTCATTATGGACAGAACCAGTAAAAAAAAAAATATGGCGACCTGCAACGTAGGTGAGTCCCTAAAGAATGAAACGCTCTAAAGACAGTAAGTTTGCGATTACTTTTTCTCTGACTGTACCACTACGCAATATTCCAAGTGCAAATCTTCGTCAATTGCCGGCTTACGTAATATGGACATGACAATGAGTCAAGCTGCATTTCCACAAGGTGCCGACGAACACATTCAACCGATGGTTGCCATCTGATAGTTCGTTTGTAGGATTAACGACACTGTATCACTGACAGATGTTACTGGGCTTTAAACGAGCCGGTGATTACATACAGAGAGGCGGAAGACATAAGACAGAAGTTGTCGTGAGTTCTGCAAATACAGTTTCTCGCGTTATTCACTCGAATTCACTCAGAGATACTATGGAACACATCTATGGTCGGGTGAACTGGATTCGAAACGGGTACCCTTTGAATACAGATCAGGCAAGTTATCGCTGCACGAAACCGCTCTGCAGAACTCCGCAATGCGAAACCGGTAGCGGTAAGCAGCAGGATGCGTTCTAAAAATCTTTCATACGTCCATGGCAACCTCGCACCTATACACGGAGCACCACCATGTACCTCTGCAAGTCATCCTATGAGCGCTGAATACAAAATCACAACAAGCAAACTGCGCATGAACTGACAAATTCAACAGCTAATTGCGGGGGAAACTACAAGAACTGACAAATTCAACAGCTGAATTCTGGGGGGGAACTGGAAAAGGAGTTAGGAAATTCCAAAGCTAAATTCACGGGAAAGATTCCACAGTTAAATTATGGGAAAATTATGAACTGATAAATTCCACAGGTGATTATATGGTAATAACCAATTAGCCGCCGCAGAAAGGTCAAATAATAATAAATAATACAAATATTCATAAATTCACAAGTACATTACTAAGGTCATATCCGGTACACACAATTAGAATCCAGATAACAAATCGATGCATTATGTAGGTCTGGATTCTCACAGCGGGGACTACGAGTACAACCTGTCACCATGAATTCCTGTAGAAGTTCGCCGACGTTTCGGAGGAAATGTGCTTTCTCCATCTTTCGGGTTGAGGTGTAAGCAAGAAACCACAAAGAAACAGGCAACAAGCAAAGGTTGCGCATACTGGCTTATACGCTATGCTGACAGATACTTCCTGATTTCCCCTAGTCCAAGCAAATTCTAGGATCGAGCCTTGAAATAGTCCACGACCGTATTCTTCCGTGCCTTTCCCAATTCACCATTCGTGACAATAACCGAAACGGCAAAAGATAATGTCCCTGTGTACAATTAAGCACCGCGACACGAAGACACATGGGGGGAGTGGAGGTTTAGCTAAACCTTTCCTGATTTCGACACTAGATTGAGGCGAACGGTATTCATTGCACAGGAGGTTGGGTAGGCCCCAGAGCCGGTCTTGGCGCTTTGTAGTACAAAAAAATTTCTCGCCCTTGCCGGAAAACGAACCCTGGCCGTCCAACCCCAGACAGGGCTATCCCGACTCCGGTAACAGAGGTTTCTGGCTTGTGTAAGACAGTACACTTTTCGGTGCTTTATCATCTTGACAGGTTGCTGCACTGTAAGAGCCTGATACCTTTATCTCTGCCGTCACGGACGAGCAGCCACGTTACTGGCCTTACTTATGGTTACAGAACTCGGCCACAATGTCTACTGAATAAATGTGAACACAAACCGAGCGGGGGTGATAAAATTCTGCCCTCCTGTCGTCTGACAGGAGACGTCACATTAACTCCAAAATTCTGCCCTCCTGTCGCGTGACAGGAGACGTCACCTTAACTCCAAAATTCTGCCCTCCTGTCGCCTGACAGGAGACGTCACCTTAACTCCAAAATTCTGCCCTCCTGTCGCGTGACAGGAGACGTCACCTTAACTCCAAAATTCTGCCCTCCTGTCGCCTGACAGGAGACGTCACCTTAACTCCAAAATTCTGCCCTCCTGTCGCGTGACAGGAGACGTCACCTTAACTCCAAAATTCTGCCCTCCTGTCGCCTGACAGGAGACGTCACCTTAACTCCAAAATTCTGCCCTCCTGTCGCGTGACAGGAGACGTCACCTTAACTCCAAAATTCTGCCCTCCTGTCGCCTGACAGGAGACGTCACCTTAACTCCAAAATTCTGCCCTCCTGTCGCGTGACAGGAGACGTCACCTTAACTCCAAAATTCTGCCCTCCTGTCGCCTGACAGGAGACGTCACCTTAACTCCAAAATTCTGCCCTCCTGTCGCGTGACAGGAGACGTCACCTTAACTCCAAAATTCTGCCCTCCTGTCGCCTGACAGGAGACGTCACCTTAACTCCAAAATTCTGCCCTCCTGTCGCGTGACAGGAGACGTCACCTTAACTCCAAAATTCTGCCCTCCTGTCGCCTGACAGGAGACGTCACCTTAACTCCAAAATTCTGCCCTCCTGTCGCCTGACAGGAGACGTCACCTTAACTCCAGATGGGTCTACCTTAGGCAGTCAGTACAGTAACAGTGACACAATCTGTTGTACTCTCATTAGGATAGTGACTGGCAATCACGTGACAGGTTGTGTCAGAAATGCCTGCATTGTGAAGCATGCTTTCCAATGCGTTACATGTGTGTATGTCCAGAGTTGGGTAGTACAGATCAACTACTTCTCGGAGGAATATATTTAGCACCGTATGAAAACAGTCAAAATGTACGGAAAACGTTTTAGGCACACACTTTTCCTTTAAGGAACTTTGAATTTAATTCTTTCACAGCGTGAAATCAGTGGCACGCGGTAGCGTAGTTGGTTGAGGCACTATGCTACAAGCCGGGAGGTCTCGGATTCGATTCCCGATGAGGTAATTGGATTTTTCGATTGACCTAATCCTTCCAGCTGCATTATGGGTCTAAAGTCGATTCAGCCACTAACAGAAATGAGTATGAGGAATCTTCCTGGTGGTAAAAGGAGGCCGGTGCGTAAGGCTGACAACCTCACCGCCATCTGTGAGCCGATTGTCTAGAAAATGTGGGCCTCCACGGCCTGGTACAGGGAATTTCTTTTATCATAGTGTGAACGCACAACTGCATGGGACATAGAAGGGAAGAAGAGAGGTGAAGAGAATGAGGAAGAGGTGCTGAAGGGTAAGGCAAAGAAGGAAAGGAAGATGGGTGAGGATGTGGAAGACGGATGAAGAGAAGTGATAAAGAAAGGATACGGGAAAAATAGGACAAGAAAAGTATGGAGAAGACTTCATCCCGATGAAAGGAATGTACTAAGAGAAAGATTACACGAACACCTAAACCCAGACTCAAAACCGGAACACGTCTTCATGCAAGGCCTTCGACAGAGAGGAAGATGAGACGAAAGGCTACGGAGGAGGAGGAGGAAGATAATATCGGGAGGTAAGGGCGAGCCAGTGTCTGTACGATAAAGTCAGATTCCAAATTTACTGTGACATTTCGTGCAACCTCCCACCGGTCCCAGGCCAGCTGGCATGTAGCATTAATTCGTCCGGATGGGAACACCTGCGTCAATGCCCCATGTCCTCTCCCCGTTAGCTTCCAGCACACCGTACGGTTATCCTGACCAGATCCTTCACTAATGTCCACCACCTGTCCCTGAAATTCAGAAAGTAACGTCTTCCCGGCCGACGTCGGGAACTCATGTCCTTGAAGATGTAGCGTCGCGTATAACCGCACAGTAGGGGGGGGGAATCTCTTGCCCCTACCGGGAATCGAACCCCGGCCGTCCAACCCGTAGCTATACCGAATGAGCTATCCCGGCTATACGGAGGGGGAAAAGGTCACGTACTTTCTCCGTATTACAAAGCAATTTCACATGGGTGTATCTTTTGACAATTACCACACCACTGCCCGGTTGATCGGAGACCTACTGTCTCGGTAACGGGGCCCGGGACCGAACCGGTCTGCCGCGACATGAGGTAGAAACAGCAGACGATTCTGAACATTGTTATGTTATGTCAGAAACGCCAGCCGGTCCGCGAGCACTTAAGTCCTACACGGCTATGTCTATTTTCAGGACAAAGGTCGTTAAAAAGCAGTATACCCTTGGACGTGACGGGCAAAACCTGGCAAGGCGTTTGGTGTTTAAATGAACATATACGAAAACCCAAAATGTAAGTAAAATTAAGTTAATTAATTTATTGTGTAACATAAATAAATAATCACTACCCGTGCACTTGTCAACTTAGTTTTACATAAAATTACACTGTACACAATTGTGAATTTTTTGAGATGCTGAGGTACTAAGTAGGTTTTGCATAAAAAAGGACTTCACATCACCCAGACCGGCCCTGAGGTCCGCCCAACCTCTTATGAAATAGGTACCGGGCTTTCTTTCCCCGGGGTTAAAGCGGTCGGGGAGTGAAGCTGACCACTCACCTCAAGCTAGTGCCGAGGTCAAGAAAATGCGGATCTATACATCCACTCCTCCATACGCCTATATGGCGTAGTGCTTAATTAGTTAGGCAGAGGGACAACCTTCATCCCACTATAAAAAACAATTATATAAAATTACACTGTGTTTCTATGTTCGCTGTGTGTACTGTGTAAAAGGTAAAGGTAAGACTATCCCTGTAACAGGCCGTGCAGGCCCATAGGGTTGTGAGACGTCGAGGCTCCCACATTTTCTAGACAACCATCTTACACATGGCGGTCAGGTTGTTAGCCTCACGCGCCGGCCTTCTTTACTCTGAGGAAGATTCCTGGTACCCATTTCTATTAAGGTAGAGTCGACCACGGAGCAATAATGCGGCTGGAATGATTAGGTCAACTGAAAAATCTAGTTACCTCACTGGTAATCGAACCCGTGACCTTCCGGTTTGTAGCATAGTGCCTCGACTAACTACGCTCCCGCGTGTCTACTTCCTTAAATACAACTTCACTCGGTTACAGCAGATACAAGCGGTAAAGACAGCCTGCCCCACCCTTTTGGTCAGTTATAACGAGGGTGATTGTGATGACGACATCATTTTGCAACAGGCGCATGAAAACAAGTGACCTTCAGCTCACCCGAACATGGAACCCCCAAGCAGGAGGCTCATACAATATTAAGTCAAATATTTGGACAGGAGAGAAAACACAAAAATTCTTACGACATTCACGACACCTACCTTTAACGGGGGGGGGGGGGATCTACTGAAGGCCGTATTAAGGCTCAAACTCATGTCTTGTGCCATGTCTGGGATGACACGAAATGATTTTCTTTTTATTAAAATTTACTTAAAAAGGTTGACTTCTGTGATAAACTGACCACCATTATTATAACAGCACAACTGTTGTAACGATCAACCGTTTAAAGCCAAGTGGTTACTATACATACCACCTTTAACATACCAAAACTCTGAATTCTGCCCAAAGGGTGTATTTATGTGTTCCCTGTGGTTCTCACAATAAACAGCTATTATTTACCTAAACAACATTAACCGGTTGGGCGTTGTTGTGGAGAGGAGTGTGTTTCCTGTGAGGTACGAACTGAATTTATATATATTATTGTGAAGAAATTCTGTCCTTAAAGAGTTAACATAACAGTGCAACTGTCAAAAACATGTATGTAAACTCTGGTAACAGACTTTTCGGAAAACTTTCCCCTTAAATCAAATCCTGGACATGTTTCAATACTTCACGCCCGGTGTAAGCTTCAGAAATCAAAATGACCATAAAAGACAAACACGAAATGAGACAAATATCAACATCTTAATTTCAATATTCGCCGTTACAGTTGGTTCGAAATAAGTGAACAAACTGGGATGAAAATTTCTCCGAGGTACCCATAAAATAATTATTTTATAAATTGGCCAAGTTTCATTCACTAGCTGCAGTATTTCATACCTTAAACCAAAAGATGGATCAGGGCTTAAATTCGCGAGGTGACTGATTCGAATCTCTTCAACAATTTTTTTCTGTCGTTTTCCTCAGTCCCGTCATGCAAATACTTGGATATTATATAAAATTACGCCATGATGACTTTCCTTCCAGAAACTTTCCAATTTATTATTCTCTACTCAATCTACCGTTTCATGTTGGGCAGTCTTACACCATAAAAATAATGATGCAAGATATTGCTTTGGACTGTACCTGGAGTGTTGTGCAATCAATTTACGCGCGCGCGCATAACAAATGACTCCTCCGTATTGGAACGTTCTATCTCCAGTACTGGGCGAAAATGAGACGATGCACTTTCCTGATTCTTGGTATTGCGTTTCACGGTCTC
Organism: Cryptotermes secundus; assembly: GCF_002891405.2. Taxonomy (NCBI): domain Eukaryota; kingdom Metazoa; phylum Arthropoda; class Insecta; order Blattodea; family Kalotermitidae; genus Cryptotermes; species Cryptotermes secundus. The sequence goes on from NW_019731616.1 coordinate 312,269, forward strand.
AACATAATTCCATGAGTTTACTTTACTTGCGAGACTCCCGAATGTGTTTTGACCTTGGTCACGTTTGAACTGCAGCTGATTACGTAACTTCAAACCCAGTTCCCCCCAAAATTGGTACTCATGCACACAGTACACTCTAATACTCAGCCGGCGAAATACAAATGCACCAACGAGACTTCTCAATAACGGACAGTTTGTATAATGCAATCAGCTTTAAATATTTCGTGTCTAAATATCTTTGTATATATTTTTACATTCTAGGAACATGTAAAGCCGATCAGAGTGACCGCGCGGTCTAAGGCATGAACTGTCTTCGCCATTTCAAACACTGGGATCGTTAGTTCGAATCCCAGTTCAGGTATGGACGTCTGTGTTTATTCTGTCTGTTATGTGTGTAGGTAGCGGCCTTGAGACGACGGGCTGATCCCGTGTTCAAGGAGTCCTACCGACTGCGTTAAAGAGACCAATAAACTGAAAAAGTGGTCACGGTCCAACAAAGGGCTGTAGAGCCACTGACAGAGAGAAACATGTAAAAGAATTATTACGGGTTCCAAAGGAAAAGGAAATTAAGATTATCCTGGTTACAGGCCGTGGAGGCGCATAGGGTTCTGAGATGTTGAGGTTCCCACATTTTCTAGACAATCGGCTCACAGTTCGTGGTAAGGTTCTCAGCCTTACCCGCCGGCCGCCCTTACCTCCATGAATATTCCTGGTACTCATTTGTTTGACGCTTAGTCGACCCCAGGGCCATAGTGCTGCTGGAAAGTTTAGGTAAACTGAAAAAAATCCACCTCTTCGGGATTCGATCCCGAGACCTTCCAGCTTGTAGCATAGTGCCTCAACCAACTACGCCACCGCGTGCCCCCAACCCATTATGGATTCCAAAGCAAAATTAAATATGTAAGATTTGAGGCTTTCAAGGCGGTGACTATGAAGAAAGCAGTCTTCTGGGATTTGGCACCGTGTATATGTGGTGTTAACCGACGTTTCGGGGGAACGTATCGCTTCCATCTTCAGGGTAGAAGAAAAAATATAAGAAATCTGCAAGCGAAACGTCGGTTAACACCACATATACATGGTGCCAAATCCCAGAAGACTGCTTTCTCCAAAATTAAATACTTCACTAACTGCATTGAATTAAAAATAATATGACACAAATAACGAATTGACAAAACACTGATTTCGCTTTGAAACTGGGTGTAGGCATCCAAACCTTGGGAGAAACAATAAACGACATGTATAATATGACAGAAGTAGACCTAAAACTCTTCATCGTTACCTCAGTAGGGATATGAACACTAACAAATTAGCAGTTTTCCAAGAATATATAACCTTTCAACAAAAAACTGTAGCTGGGTCGCCTTACTATATAATGTACACCACAAAAAATGCATAATAACTGAAGTAAGCTTACATGGATCCAATATACTCCAAAACTGGGTATGACGATGATCTAGTTTCACTGACGAAGGTTTCGTCGGTTCTGTTGGTGCTCCGTTTGATAACAATGAACTTCCCATTTCCGTTAATGTAGACGATATTTCCGAATCCATCTTCAAACTTTCAACGTCCTTACAACCAAACACCACTGCTGCGCCAATACAAACACAGTTTTGGCTGTACTACTGGATAGAGCCTTATCGACCCGCAGTGAAACTCCTCCCTTCTGTACGCTGCACCGATTCTATGACCCCAAATTCGCCCCTGTCACCTGGATGATAATGTGTACACAAACGGAAAGATCCAAAATAGCTGCAAAGCCAAATTACCGTACAATAAATAGCAAATACCTCACAAAGTTACTATACGCCGTGCACTGCAACGAAAACTGAAGTTCGCTTCCCGGGAACTCTTCTGCCATCTATGGCGTTAATTGTGAAACAAGCTCCACGTACAGTCAAAGCAAAAACGAAGTCCCAATGTCACCTTACCTTGCCGGGTAACAAATGCGTAGGTGTTTAAGTGCTAACTTTTAAAGTCTCAGCCCAGCGTTGAACAGAAGCGCGTCATATATTTAGGTGCAGTTTTTTATATCGGTGATTCCAAATCTGTTCAAAAGTTTTCGATCATTTTTCCGCCGTATCGCGCAACATCACAACCCCTCGACACGCGTCTTATAAACGACTGATAAAAAATATAAAGTTGTCCCTGTGCTTAATTAATTAAGCACGGCGCCATGAAAACGTATGGCGGAGTGAAGGTATAGCTCCACTATTCCTGGCCTTGGCACTAGATGCAGGTGAGTGGTCAGCTTCACGCCGCTTCCGCTTTACTCCCAGGGAAACAGCCACCAAGTTCCTATTGGATACGAGGCTAGGTATGCCCCACAGCCAGAACTGACTCTGTGGCATTGGTCCCCAAGTTTTCTTTGCTGATTCATGTAATGGTAAGCATCACACGGATTTCCGCCGAACGGCATCCATGTCAACTGCATAGCCTTTAGTACAAAGAGTAGTCTATGAATCTTATTACTGCAAACTTCTCCAAGGGTAAAGGGGCCGCAGCGTGAAGCTCATCACTCACCTCCAACTAGTCGCGAGATTAAAAATATGAGGGAGCTATACCTCCACTCCAGCCGGTCACGGTAGCTGAGCGGTCTAAGGCATGTGCTGTCTTCCCTCGCTCGGAAGCCGGGATCGTGGGTTCGGATCTGTTTCCTGTGAGGTACGAACTGAATTCTTATACACTGCCGCTCACAGTAGCCAAGCGGTCTAAGGCATGCACTGTCTTCGCTCGCTCGGAAGCCGGGATCGTGGGTTCGGATCTGTTTCCTGTGAGGTACGAACTGAATTCTTATATATTATTCTTATACACTGCCGGTCACGG